>NW_025091315.1:0-144052 GCF_907166805.1 Alternaria atra
GTGGGTCTTAGCGGTCACTACTTATACAACGTGACGGATCCTACCAGCCGATGGAAGCCCATCGCGCCAGCCATAGATAATTCTAAGCAGCGACGACCAAGCACAGATTCGACGGAGAGACGACGCGCAATTCCTGTTGCATGTATCCGGTGTCGCACTGGAAAAACCAAGGTACACCTAAAGCCTCCTCTTTGAGCACTGCATAGTAGCAACTAAATATATCTAGTGTAATGGTACAAGGCCTCAGTGTATCCGATGCACGAACTATGACTTTTCTTATCGATATGATGTGGCAGAAGGCGTTTCCAGAGCTGAAAGAACGAGGTTGATGAAGAGGGATAAGCTGTCGAGTAGGCTCGAGGAACTAGAACGCATCATCAATGTCTTACGGTCGGGCTCTGACAATCAAGCTTTAAATATCTTAGCAAGACTGAGACTTGGTGAACGAGTTGAAGACGTCGCAAGCTATCTTCCTGCGACTGCATATCCCGACACAACGACCAAGACTTCCAGGTATGCGCCGTCTTGCTGCATTACCCTTGTGGGTGCGGTTAATAGTAACTCGTGATTCAGCTTAGAGACCCAGGAATTTACAGACTGCTCCCTGAGCAGTGTGAGTTATGAGACCATGCAAACGCACAATGAGATGGTAGGGACCTTGTTCCACCGACACGAGTTCAATGCATCTCCGGCGTTATCCGTGGAGCAGCACATAAGTTTGCCAAGTTCCTCCGTCGTATGGTTTTCTAACGCCTCTTCCGTCGAAAGAAAGCACCCTCTCACTACCGACTCAATCCAAGAACACCCCTATCTGTCGATAATATTCGACCGCGAAGACTTCCTTCTGCCCAGGAGCGAGAGTGACAATGGAGATGAAAGTGATGAAGTTGATGGAGATTCCATGGAGCCCATGATCCCAACAGTCTTGCAGGGCATGCGGTTACACGCAATGTTGAAGGATTCCAGGAGAGCTGCAGAACAAAACTGCCCAGTGTCCACGCATACTTCACTTGATAGAAATCTTGTGTCGCTCCTATAGGATAACTACGAATCGGGAACCTTCCGCTTTGACCGCAGCCAAAACGGAACAGGTTCAACCGATACCTTGCCCTTTTGACAGGGTTTTGATCACGTAGAGCCACCTCTAAGCCAAGAATGTGAGTAGAAAACTGGTTACGCTCTTGTGATGTAGCCTTATGCCACGTCAACGCGTTTTGACAGCGCACTGCGAAGACGTGGGCAAGTTTCGTGGATGTGCAGCATGATCAACATTTTGCTGGAGAGAAATGGAAGAAAGAGCTTGGACTTATTGTTCTAGCCTCTTGCCTCTAGGCCTTTTTTTGGGTGGATATCGGGTTGTCAGTGCATGCGGCAGTCGGGAGTGACGAAGGGTCCTTTTCTGCACGTCCCGTCCTAGTCTAAAGCGTGCGGTGCGCAAAGCCGTGGCCTATGAACGTCGCGTTCGATGGAACAGAGTGACTTACTCAAATGGGTCGTGGATACACGTTTTTTTCCTCGGAGAAGGGGTGGTAGCATCAGTGGTGCACAGCGCATTGGAAAGCAACGAGAGGCATATCTTGGTACGCCGACAGCTACTGCTCATGTAGTTCCTTACTTGGGACGTCCCAAGTGCCGAATTCTATAGTATCGCTAGAACTATTCTGGTTCTCTGGATCTTCTGAGCTGTCGGACTCATCAGAGTCGCTCGAATTTTTCGACTCCTCAGAATCGTCTGCTGGTAGGGCTTGTGGGTCGAGAGACCGCGAGGCTGACGCTAAAGGCGAAGTCCGGCAAGAGTGAGGCACCCGCCCCCTATTACGACGACCTTCTCTGATCAACAACGCAGACGACTCCCCTCCCCCTGTCGCCCACGAGGACCTAGTCGTGGCTGAGTAGATCTCGAGCTGTTGTGCTTCGCGCAAACAGTTCTTGAGTAACATTCTCTTCTCAAAATTGGTCCTTGCGTGGGTGTTTCGATTAGCGGAATCCCGGTTGAAGGTCTCATTCTCTCGTTGAGTGGAGGCTGGAGCTACTGCTCAGCCATGCCACGACATTAATCAGATCAGCAGTCGAAAAGCTCGGTTCGAATCTTTCTTTGGCGAATGGTAATTTTCCCTCTTGGCTCGGTTCTGTACACTCGATCGGTCGATTCTTCGTAGTATGTCGAAACTTGTCCAACCCCATTGCCCCCTCCTCGATGCTCGTTTCGATGTTACTCCTCCCCGATACCCCGTCGTTCCACCACCCCGACGCGAAACTTACTCAGCAAAGGTTTGTGCCTCTCACGTCTGTTTTTGTAGGTCAGTGTGCTCACTGTGCCTGTGATATCACCTCTCAAGCTGTTCATGTACACAGCTTCTGCAATTTATCGAGATACTGAGTATAAAGCACCAATAAATTTGCCTATGCATGGATTTATCAAAAAGAAAAATGAATATACTGCGTTCATCATCCTGCCTCTCGACATTCTTCTCAATTTTCATCTTGTGACCGGCTGTCAGCTTGTCAATCACCAACCCATACACATGTCCCATACCGATACAACATCTGCCCCACCACAATATACCCACCCACCGCCGGACTCGCGCTAACGAAATACGTAACCACCCTCACCCACGGTCCTACCTGCGCTCCTCCACTCGTCATCGCATCCTTCCACTCCTGATCCAACACGAATGACAACCCCGTAAACACGCCGAAACTCAACCACTGCACCGTGAATACGCGCCAATTCGTCGATTCTGCGGCTGGGATTGTACCAGCACAGAAGTTGGACAAGATGCCTAATATGAGTAAAGGGAGTAAGGCAATGAAGGTTGTGGAAATGTATTTTGTCCAGCGCCATCGCAGGGCGATGATGGAGGTGCGCGAGGGGTGAAAGCGGGGGGTCCAGGTGTAGTGGCGTGAAAAGGGGTGGGTGCGGCGCAGGAAAGGGCGGAGAGGAGGGAGCGGGGTGGGGGGTTTCGATTATAGAGGACGAGGTTGGAGGCGTGAAGCGGATGAGTGGGGTGTGGCACGGGATTAGGAGGAGGGCGTTGTTTTGGGTGTTGATGTAGTTTAGTTTCTTGGGAGTTGGAGCGAGGGCGTGGGTTTGAGGGAGGAGCAAGGATCTCGCTGGTAGGGGGAATTTCGTTTCGAGCGTCGATGCCGTGAGGGTTTTCTCGGTGTTCTGCTCTACCTCGCGTTGTTTGACGTAGGCCAGCGGGTCCGTGGTGCTGAAATGCGCTTCCACTTCCCCATCCTCATTCGCAGCGAAGTGTAAATCGTCAAGCTCCTCGCCGTTCGCGAAGCCGCAGTTACACACGTGCAGCCGTTCGTCCTCTTGTACGCGGACGCCGGCTGCTTCAAACAAGCCCCCTCGTTTCCGCGCTTCGTCCATGATACTACTCTCCACCATATACAAACTCGGATACTCTGGGCGGCAGAGGTTGCCGATGAGGTTCGTAATCGACATTACCGCGTACGGCGCCACCGTTAGCCCGAAAGCAGCATAGCCAAACTGACTGATCTGGTCGCCGCGCGCGCGGTAGAGCGTGGTGAGGGCGTATACGGATTGCACGAGCGCGATGAGCGCTTTTACTATGTTGTAGGTGGCTGAGACTTCGATTGTTGGCTGGTCAGTGGAAGGGGAAGCGAACTGCGCATCGTGAGGGAGGATGGCGAAGCGGTATCCAGGTGGCAGCGTGTGTGTGCCGTGGATGATGCGGCGGTGCACAAAGACGGGCAATCCGAAGCGGGTGAATATGTAGGGTGGGAAGTAGGGGATTACATGGACAGCGTTCTCTTTTGCCTCTTCAGTCAGGGTTTCTCCAGTGAACGTTCTGCGAGTCTCCTGTAGTCCTTTTGTGTCCGCCGGTCTCTTGTAAATGGCGTGCGTGATTATTTCACCGTCAACAGGTCGCCAGTCCGCCCCTCTGACGACAACACATAGTGCTCCACTCCTTGCCGCCTTCCGCAGATCATCGTCGCGCACACAGACGGCGCCTGATAAGATGGCTTCGATTCCGCGATAGAGTCCTAAGGCGGGGAATAGTAATGATCCGATCACGGAAACGAAGTAATCGTCAGCGCGTTCACCAGGCCGTGTCAATACGGTGGCGGCGTGCGCGACATAGTTGAGCAGGTAGAAGGTTAAGAGGTCGATGGGTTTGGTGGGTGTACAGAGTAGGCCTGGAGTTCCGTGGTCGGAGGAGCCTGGTGGGAGGGCTATGGTGATGTTTTGGAGCACGAGCGGGGTTACTGGGGATGCGAGGGTGAGGAGTAGGGCGAAGAGGATGTTGGAACGCGTGGTGTATGGAAGATGACGAATTCCCATGTTGAAATCCGTTTCGGTGACCAGCTCTTACAAAGGGTCTCCGTCTTGGTATCACTCAGCCTAGCGTACACATGGGTGTTTGTCGAAGCTTTGCATGTCGTTGCTTGAATCCGGGATACTGATCGCAGAAGATGTTCACTCACAGTAGGATGGAGAGACGACAGAAAGGAAGACGAGAGAGAAGTAGACGAGGAAACGACGTCTTCATACCACGCATATGAGGTTGATTCCGCCTTGAAGATCTTCAGACCCCGCATCTGAGGTTGATTCCGCCTTGACCGGCGCTGCATATCACAGCGGATCTCATTCGCTGCCAGGCGCCACCATTCGTTCTGCTCGTATCACAGCATCCCTCGCCACACTGCCTACTCCCTTAACTTTTCCAAATTCCTTATTCAGCTTACAGGTCTCCACCTGCATCATCGCGAATAAGTGACGTCTCTTCTCATAGAGACGTCTAATTACAAGAGTTAACTGAAGAAGCATGGGCTCTAACTTAAAGCCGGAGCCCTCAGAGTGGCGGTTTGGAAAACTTCTGAGAGGTACTACAGTAGGTAAGGCCAACCACGCGGAATGAATGCCATGCCGCGGGTATCACGAGGCTTCGGGAACCAGAGTCGTCGCTTTACTCAGCGGCTCACCAAACGCACCACCTGGAAAAGAAATCGCTCAACTTTCGGTGATGTGTCAGCATAGGTGGGGTCCACCCCTCACCAAAACACAGTACTAAACTGCATAACAACACAATGTAGAGGTTGATTTTCGAGCAGATTTCGATATGGCGAGCCACGCGTGACGATGCCTCGACGATTGCGCGGACGATGAAGTGCGCACAACGCAGGCACGACGCGGTGGGGCTGATCAGCTCGCTTGCTGAACACATCACCTGCACAATATTAACGTGTTTTATAAGCGAGTCGTCCTTACAAGCGAGTCGTCCACCCCACTAACTTTGATCACCTTCAAAGCTACGCAACGCAACAACGTAATAAGGTAGAACAAAGCGATTAATATAGTAGATTAAATAGTATCTACAGCATCCTTTTTGCACGTTCGTGAGTTGTGCCCAGTCTCCCTGCACCTCCTGCAGCGCGCAATAGCCTGGCGGTTAAGGCCTGATCGCTCACCACCTTGACGCTGTTCACGCTCAATCTGCTGGTCAGCCTCCTTTTGAGCTAGTATATCCTCTCCCTCTCCCTTTGTTAAGGTCCCACGCTTCTGTATCCGCTTCTTTTTGCGCTGCCTACGCTTAGTTGCTGCCTCGTTGGCTCTCTCAAGGCAGGTAATCTGATCGCGCATAAGCTCGGCTGAGAGCATCATCACCTCAGCCCCCTTTTTAAGCTGGTTAATCGCCTCAATAATCGAGGCTGGTGATGAGCTCTTATGCTGCCGCACGCGATCACGTATTAACGTTGATTGAGCCTCAAGCTCACGTACGTTGCTTGGTGTACGAGCCTCCCAGGGAGGACTCTGCGAGAGCAGCTGGTGGAGTAGGCGTACGCAGCTGCACGTTGAGCTTTGATAGAACAGCGTCTGGCTGAGAGGGGCTAGGCCTGCGCCTCGAAAGCTGAGCAGATATTGGCTAAGGTGAACGATCGATCAAAGGCTGCCTTAAAGGCTGGCAGGAATTCGAGCTTGGTGATATGGTTGATATTGTAGCGCATCAGAGCCTCAATCTCACGGCTGTACGCGCGCTTCATAGGCGAGAAGCAGCCTACGTCAAGAGGCTGCAGTAGGTGAGATGAGTGAGCTGGCATGCAGAGCGTGTAGATATTGCTCTCCTTGCAGAGCTCTTGAAACTCAAGAGACTGGTGGCTCTCGTGGCCGTCAAGGATAAGCAGGCGGCGTGCTCCAACTACCTTGCCCTCAGTATGCTTAATAAAGTGCTTTAGCCACTCAACTCCTATCTCGTTGGTTGTCCAGCCGTTGTCGCTAACTGCGATAGCCCAGTCGCGTGGGATATCCTCCTCGTACCAGGCTGACAGGTGATACTTGCCAGCAAAGATGAGGAACGGTGGGATTGTCCAGCCAGCAGCGTTGATTGCAGCAATTACCGTCACCCACTCGCGGTTGCCAGGCTGGATAGTCTTTGGCCTGCCTCTCCTCTCTGACCCTGTGATAACTAGCTGAGTCTGGATCTTGCCCATCATAAAGCCAGCCTCGTCAAAGTTGTAGACGTCCTCATCACAGATGCCGTACTTGGCCTTTGTCTCCTCTACCAGCTTAAACCAGCGGCTGATTAGCACAGGATCCTCGCATAGAGCTCTCTGCCTATCGTACGATCGATTAAAACGCGTCATAAGACTGTCTGTACGCTTGACAAAGTTGCGCGGCCAGTGGACGCCAACGCGACCTGCGCCACGCGCAGCAAGCAGCTTATTAGCCATATCGCGCGCAGCTGTATACGTAGGCCCAAATCCTCGCTGATCAAGGTCGAGTATATGTCTAATAATTACCTCCTCCTCTAGCTGGGTAAGCTTCTTTGAGTTGGGCTGGCAATCGCGTCGTGCAGGCCTGCCAGCGCGTCGGTCGCGTAGCGTCATTCGAGGGACGTTAAACGCGCGAGCAGCAGCTCTCTCAGTCTTGATCTGGTGGCTATTAAGAGATGATATAGTAAGCTGCATATCAGCTTCAGATGAGCGCAATAGAGCTTGTTGGCGTTGAGGCATAACTGATTTGATCTTCAAAGGTGATCAAAGTTGGTGGGGTGGACGACTCGCTTGTAAGGACGACTCGCTTATAAAACACGTTATTGGGAAAGTTTTCGCGTGTTTTGCGGGCTTGTGCGCGAAAACTGTCCCAATGATTTATTGACTTAAGCCAAGCTTGTGGCTGTGCAGACTTAGCCCCTTCTGCTGCGGACAATAGTTCGCGGTGGCTGGTGCCTAAGCGCCACGTTCCTACACTAAGACGGTAAGTTAGTTTTCTGAACCTCAAAAGATGCATCTTCACAAGTCTATGGCCAGTGCGGGTCGGCCATCCTCCCCGCTAGCGTGATCGAGGCGTTCATCGCCTGACGAAGCTTAAGTGGCAAGTCTTCAACACGTGGCTCTATAAGTAGCCATACTGTCTCTTGATCTAGTTCAACCATGAAATCTACCAATCGCAAGACCAGGGGCAGGAAAGATCGGTCTATCGATTTGATTTGGTGAGGATGAGGATGATCGAAAAGAGCCAGATTCTTGGGCAACAGGGCTTGGCTGATGGAGATATGGCAGACCTAGGCAGCCTCGGCATTATAGTGTCATCACTTCTTGTGCCCCCTGTTAGCCGCAGCAGTGCCACAGAAGTTAATGCCTAAGATCTAGCGGCTACTTCTAGGATACATGGCTTTGAGACGAAGGGTCACGTGGAGGAAACACCGAGCTAGCTACAAACGGTTTAATTGTGGAGCCGCCAGCCACTCATGGGTCAACTTAGGAGATTAATGTTAGGTTAAGTTCTAAGCAAATGATAAGGCTATAACAAGCGTGAACGTGCGCGACTACTAGAACCGTCTTCTTATTAGCCGATCGTGAGAACCGCCTGATGGTGTTAAGCTAAATTGGTTTGGTTTGGTCCACCTTGGCGCGTTGGGCGGGTAGCCAGTAACGTTGGAATGCCGTACAAGGCAAAACGGCCTCAGCTGAGAAGACCTCAGCTGATGGTAAAACAGGAAAATTCAGCTGAAACGAAATTGAAGTGAAATAGACGTAACTATCACCAATCAGTGTCTGATACAGGATAAGGATGATTGAGCGTAGACTGCAAGTAAGAGCAGTCTCTTGCCGCCCTGAATTAAAAGTAAAAAATTGGGGGCGAAACGTATCTTCATTATTAGATCTATCTTGCTGGCTCTTGTCTTTTTACTTAACCAGTCACAAGAACTATACATACTCAGATGAGTGGAGGCTTTGAGATTCCAGCTTGTACCAATAGGCCCGATGTGCTCGCTAAACAGGCTTGCTAATCAATCAATCTCTTGGCAACATTGTTTCAACATGTTGTTTCAATGTCAATTCAACTGGCCTACTGCTGCTGACATAAGCAATCGCAATTCAACTCAACTTTACCCCCAGTTGATTGACAATAAGTTGAGATGACTAGTGCGCCGCATGCTATTGGCTGCGTCGCTAACCGAGGACGTCTTGGCTTTCGTTTGGACGCGACACGACGCGACGCGTCAACCGGCGCATCTGCTAGCACATCTATCAAGCATCTCATACATTGTCATGGATTTAGATATCGTCGACGCCTCCTCTATCGACACCCACTTCCGTACCGTGCAGTCCGAGCCACCCACCTCTACAGAAGCCTGGTTCGAGCCGTCTGCGTCCATCGATTCTCTTGCAGATGATGACCACTACCAAGATATCGTCTGGGCGCGACTACCGGGCTATATACGTCCACCAACCAGCGACAAGTTGCGCGCTTGGTTTTGAAAATACGGTTACTATGTTCAACAAGGGCTGAGCTCGGAGCGCTACTGGCTCTGTCGCGAGTGCCATTCGAAAAAGCCCTATCGCACGACTAAGTACATCATTGCCGGAGTCGACAATATCAAGAAACATCTTCTCAACGTCCACTGGATATCAAAAAATGGGCCTCTCTCTAGGAAACGCAGCCGTACAGTGTTCGAGCAATTACAGCTAAATGCGGACGACCCAAAAGACCAGCAGGTAATGAATTGGATGAACAGTAGATTCGACCCTGAACGCTTCAAGAGGCTTCTTCTTTCTTGGGTAGTGTCTGATGCTATTCCCTTTCATAAGCTTGAGAGCGAGCATTTCCGCAAGCTATGCGAATATCTCCGTCCCCAGAGCCGGCCTCATATTCCTCACCACACGACGATGCGGAGCATGATCATTGACGAGTACGAGCGGCATCTACCCGTCATCGTTGACCTGCTTCAGAATGCTACCACGCGGATACATCTGTCGTTTGATATCTGGACAAGCAGGCAGATGCGATGCCTAGCCGGTAAGTAGCACATTAACTGCTTCTTCCAAGCTAATCCCTTAGTAGGTGTTGTCGCACATTTCCTTTGTCGAGAGTTCGAGTACAAAACCGTCCTTCTCTCGCTTCCGGAGCAGATCGGCCACGCAGGCGTGAAGATCTCTGCTACTATCCAATCGATTCTTGACCGATTTAAGATCCCACCTCAACAGCTCGGATATTTCGTTGCGGACAATGCTTCTGATAACGATACGTGCGTAAGAGATCTGGAAGAAGCTTTTGGCTATCAACATGGCTGGCGATGCATCCGTTGTATGGGCCATGTTATCCACTTGGTAGCTCGGGCGCTTCTCTTCGGCGAGAATCCTGATGGCTTTGAGGAGGGGAATCAGGAGTCCATGGTTGAAATCATCGAACAGCAGAAGCAGTGGCGGGCGCTAGGGCCTATCGGGAAGCTTCACAATGTAGTTGTTTGGATCCGGTCCTCTGCAGAGAGACAAAGAGAGTTTCAAAACCGCCAGCGGGCCAGTTATATTACTACGGGCGATCCTGATGCAGCCACGAAGCCTGTATACAACCTGATTCCTGCAAACGACACCCGGTGGAATTCAAACCTTGCCGAGATGCAGCGCGCAGTCGAGCTTCAAAACGTGATTGACGAAATAATAGCACCAGAAGTCTACAAATGGAACTCGCACCGCTCTGCGCAGAAGCCATCGATAGCCGAAGACTATCTAACTGCCGACGACTGGCCTGTTATTGCGATCTACTTGGATATTCTGAAGCCTCTCGAAAAGGCCACCTTAAAGCTGCAAGGTAGACCAAGCCGCAATCCAGATACCGGTATCTGGCATGTACTACCTACGATGGAGTGGCTACTCCATAGGTTCGAAAGCTTCAAGGAAGAGTATCAGTCCCATCCGGATCCTCATTTCCGACGCGGCATTACCCAAGCCTGGGCTAAGCTTGATAAATACTATCTGCTTACTGAGAAGTCACCTATCTACGTCGCTGCAGTAGTCTTGAACCCGAAGTGGAAGTGGAAGTACTTTGAGAAGCAATGGGCTGATCATAAGGACTGGATTCAGGACGCTAAGAAAGCAGTCAGAGAGCTTTTGACTGTTGACTATAGGAACCAGCCACTACCGGATGAACTCGAACTCTGCGAGCCCCAGCAACGCGATATGATCTTAAAATCGGATCTGGACGATTTCATCAATTCTGTCATGGGCCCATATTCCCAGCCACGGATCAGCCTGACGACTACGAATCATACATATCACAAGGTGTTACACCTGAGGACCAGGCTTGCAACACCCCCATGGCATACTGGTTAGAGAAACGGCGCGTTTGGCCTCGGCTTGCGAAGATGGCGCTAGACATACTATCTATTCCACCGATGAGTGATGAACCAGAGCGCATCTTTAGCCTTAGCGGTCTTCTAACAGTGGCCAATCGGGGAAGGCTTAAGACGGATGTCATCGGTGCGTCTATCTGTCTGGCAAACTGGCAGAGATTAGGTATAGTTCCTGATAGCTTTTCGGTGAGCACCTCGTTTAGTCAATCACATTTCGCCAAGACCAGACACTGAAATGTGATTGGTTTGCTTGCATTGCATACCCCTGTCCGTATATCTTGGCAATATGTTGTCAATCAACACAGAGTTGCTTCAATTCAACTCAACTCAACTTGTCTCTTCGCGATTACATAAGCAACTCAATTCAACTAGGACCGAAATTGAATTGAATTGATTGATTAGCAAGCCTGTCGGCCGTCGGCATTTCGACTCGTTAAGAAGAGCAGAGTTGCCAACAAGCAAGTCAATCAATCAATTTGCTTGATAACGGACCTCTCTCTGGTATGTGCACAGTGTCACGGACCTCTATATGGTCCGTTATCAAGCAAATTGATTGGTTGACTTGCTTGTTGGCAACTCTGGAGAAGAGCGACAGGGCCATGCCACAGAGCCATGCCAAAGACGTTGTGAACGCATGGCAATTGTGCCGGTCATTTTATGTTGTGCACCACTTTTCAATTCTCTATTTCCATACGATATAAGATGGAGCTGTTTGGTTCCTTCTCGAAAGATCCTAGTCATTGCAACGGATGTAGAGGTGTCAGATGAAGTAAGCGATACTGCATCGTGGACGGTATCACCTATGTATCACCTAGGTATCACCGATGTATCAGGTTTATGTTCAAAAAGGAGAGAGAACAGACCAACGAAAAACAACAATGATCAAGAGATAATCCATCATCGCAATCATCAACTTCTCCTGAGCTCATTTTTGTAAGAGGCTGAAGCCTTGGTTAGTAGTACTTGGCCTGTGGCCTTCGTTATAGCTGGTTGGGATAGGCTGCAACCCTCGGAGCGTTGTCGGGGCTTCATCGGCGCCCCACGGACCCTTAGAAGTTTCTCGAACCTAGCACTACGTGATACATAGACTCAGCGCAAGCGTAGTGTAGCTTCTCTATCGAATTCATTACTGTTATACCTTGCACTTATGGTCAACCCATCGCACCCTTACACGCTAACGGCTGCTTAACCTGTTATCCAAAAAACGATTTGCCCATGTATGATTTCGTGGGTTCTACGGACATGTTATCTTCTATCTTCACATTGAGCCAAGCGGCTTATAATTGCCCTAGATCATATCTTGGAAAACGGCCTTCCTCGGCGGACTTTTGTCCAACACCTCTCCTATCTTGTCTTATGCAGCCAGACTTGTCGTCAATACTAGCCCTATCAATCCATATATCAATCCATATCAATATCAGTGTTCTAATCCATATCAATACATACCTTACCAATTCAATATATATCAATCCATACTCACGAAATCACGTGAAGCGCGAAACCGCGTTTTTTTACGCGTTTTCCCCACAAATCTCTTCTGTCTCATACTCTATGCAACCACCACGACCGCTTTGATAGCTAATATGGCTCCCTTTACTGACCGGGGCGGTCTCAATCGGTCAATGCGAACTACATCTCCCTCCCCGCTGTCTACGCTATCCATGACACCTACTCACGTAGTCGAAATAACAAGGTGGCGAAAATCACAATTTTGGTATCAATCAATCAATTCAATATCAAGACTATCAAACTAATCAATTCCCATGTCAATACACCCCTTATCAATCAATACAGTATTGACGACAAGTCTGTATGCAGCCTCTATCGGCTTGACTCAACCAGGATTTCTTGGATCAATCTTTGCCGGAGAATGGCTCTGGCTGAACGAATAGTCTCTCTGTCAGGTTGTTTGAATGAGGCGCAATTTTCTGACGATCAGCATCGACATCTGTGCCAAAGATAAAGGCCCGGTGCGGTCGAGACCTGCCAGAATACAGGAAATGCTCTTCAAGGTACTTGCCTTGATAGATGCGCCGACCAGAGCCGAAGATAAACGGATCGCACTTCGAGTCGTCAAAGTGGGACATAGTTTCAAAAGCTATCTGTCCGTCAATAGATCGAGCAGGATGGGAGCGACACGAAAACAGGTGATGTCTGAGATCCATCTTGAGTTAACATTCCGTGGGGACAGATGACTGTGTTGAGAATGTAGCAATGCCTCCCCACTTTCAGTCACGATTGGTTTCGAACAAAAGCCTCTGCGGTGGAGCTGTATTCCAGCTTCCTCCTTGTGGCCAACCATAATAGTCACAGAGATTCAAACGCGCCAACAATCCGTGTTTCAACGGATATGGATGCGTGTTTGCACAGATCTTGTGGCGTGCTCTCGCAATCCACTACAAGGACTTGTCTGCTGACGACTCCTGCTAGGCGATCTTACAGTACGTCGGGTTTCTGTGTGGTGTTCTATTTATGGCTCACCGGTATCTTTGTAGATCACTTGAGGACTATACCTAGCGGCCCGCTACGGGTCGAACGCTATGGCGCGTCGCCCGGCTGGATTCCCTGGCGAGTAGCATCCGTGTTTCATTGGTGCAGGCTAATTACGTTTATCAAAGTAGCTAAGCAATGCAGGTACCAGGAGTCAGAGTGCGCGGCTTCTCGGTTCTCCCATGCACGTATCCGCTGCCTTGGCGCAAGGAGATATTGATGGTCTACCGGGATGTAAGGGGCGTTGATGGGAAAGCGAAGCTACCCATTGAAAACAAGGACCAGAACGTATCGTGAGGAGCCTAGCGTAGTGTGACTTAGAGCAGTGTGCACTGCTACCCCTGTATTACTCCACCATCGCTACAGGTAAGAAGCCGACTGTGTTGTCTTTTTAGACATCCTTGCGACTCCCAGTAAGCGGAAAACGTTTGGTTGTGAGAGCGGTGTCTGATTTACTGCAGAAATGAGGCCTGTATCTACACTGGGAAGGTAGAGTACCAATCTCGATCCAGCCTACTTGCAAGCCACAAGTGCCTTGGCTTGTCATCAGCCAAGCGAGACCCTGGCCAGTATCAGGCTGCCATCATATGTGGCACGGCGCGTTGCAAGGTGTCGCGACGGAACGAAATGACGTTAATCTGTCAGTCTACGGCGGTATGATGTACGCTAGCCAAGCCGAGAAAGTCATAGCACCGTAGGAAAGGTGGGTGGTCGATTAGTCGTGGCTGGGAAGTGGCATGATGGATTCAGATCGGCTGTCCTTCTTCCGGCCGCGTCAATAGCACGGGCGATGTTATTTCGAAGACATGCCTATTTGAACGACAAGGCTGATGGTGGTGCAACAATTTCGGCGCCCCTCGATACATCCATCGACTATGAAATGGTTCATAGCCCTCGATATACTGGTGTAGATACAGGGCAGCTTTCTTCAATCCATGTGAAGGCCTTTAATTACTCGCTTCCCTTGGCACAAGGCAATGAGATTGTAAGCTTTTCGTAACAAGAAACACACGGTAGAACGAATCTGAAATGGGATTACAAACTGTTTGGTACGCTAACCTGTGTATCTACGCTGTTGCCTACTGAACTTCGCCACAGTAACTCTTGTCGTAAGCGGAGACTCAAATGTGATAGGGGGAAACCCCTGTGTGGGCCGTGCGCTAAATCGTCGAGAACATGCATTTTCAGATCTGACTTCCACGAACACAAGAAGATCTTTGACGATAATGCAATCTGGATGAATATCCCCAAGCATGGTGAGACATTTTCGAGGTTCTCGTATAACCCACGTAGCTCGGCTAATACGTTCCAGTAAAATTCATCAACACCACAAACCCGTACCTTGACCTCGATACACATGAGATCGACACCACGTTGGAAGCTTCAATAGATTCATCGGGACCATTCGAGACTCGCTCTCTGCCTTCACGGCGCACACGCAGCGACTTCGATTCAGTTACCAGCAAACCATCGACCATGGGGCCCGAGATGACTCCCGCCAGCGTTCCTTTCTGCTACACTCCTGACCCAGAAGCGTTACCACCACTCATGCAATCACCTCCAGCCTCAGTTGTAGGAACTCCCCTCTCATCTCCTCTATCGTTATGCAGCTCACGACACTCACCGTCCGGATCGGACGCTGGTATGTCTACTCAGGACGATCACGAGATTGCTTTCCTCCTACGACGGTTCTCAGAAGGTCCTAGCTACTGGATGGACCTGTTCGATCTCGGTACTTACTTCGCATCCTACGTTCCGGTGCAGGCGCGCGAAAGCTCACTACTCAGATACGCAGCTGTTGCCTGTGCTGCTAAGTCCCTTGCACGTGTTCAAGGCCGTAAGCTTGCCATGGGAGGCAGTGTGACGCGTCAAGCTCAGATGGAACAGTGCCCGGAAGCATCGTTGGTCGACTGGAAGCACAGAGCAACGATATACTACGACAAAGCTGTATCACTGCTGCTACACGCTCTCCAAATGGATGTCGCCTCCTCTTCCGATGAATCGGAATGCGAACTAAGGTATTCCAAGACGGCCTCCGATGGACCAGCACCCAAACGACGACGGACTTCAAGCGACACTTCGTTCGTATCGAACACCGATGAACTGTTGGCAGTCTTGGCCATTCTCTGTATCTACGGGTTCTTAGACACGTCTGTTTCGGATTGGGTGAAGCATCTCGCTGGTGCAAAGTCTCTCCTTATAGTTTCACAAGAGCATGCTATCCCATTGCAACGATCAACGCCTACATCATCTGTGCCATCCGAAAGCTTCAGCTTTACCTCAAAAGCTCAACGAGCAACCTTCTGGAATATTGCCAGACAAGATATGCTCGCAGCCTTCATCAACAAGACAAACACAAGGCTGGATACCGAGGACCTCTCGTTGTGGAGAGAAGCTGGCGTCAAGATCGATGATCAAGGCTACATCATGCCCAGTAACACGACAACATGCGGATCCTCTGGAGATAACGACATGGTGATGAGGGACGACCTCATCTGCAATGCCATTGTCTGGCTCATGGCTAAGCTGGTCAACTTCATGGCTGCATGCGATGAAGTTTTCCCCAGAGCCGGTATGATATGGGCCGGCGTTCCTCAGCAAACTCTCCTCTACCGCTGGTTCAGTCTACGAAAGCAGTTCCAAGTCTGGCACGATGGTCTCCCGGTCACATTCAAACCTTCTGCCAGGGTACCTTCGCAAGCATCCGGGCCGATGTCCGCCAACGATAACGCGTCCATATTTACTAAGGTCTTTTTCTCCGTTCCGATGTGCGCCTCCACCATGCAAACGTACCACATGTCTCAAATTCTCTTGTTCATAAACAAGCCACACGAGTCCACCCAAGGGCGCAGCACTGTTGTCGCCCGCATGAACTCTTATCAGTCCATTCTGGACGCCTGCCAAAAGCACAGCCGCGAAATTGTTGGCATTTCGCTCGCTCGGTCTGACGAGGCGGTCCGGATCCACTCTGTGCAACCCCTGTTCACTGCTGGACAGTGCCTCCGTGACGCTCGGGAGCGCCAAGTCGTGTTACATCTTCTACGAGACATTGAGTCCGATATTGGTTGGGCCACGGACTACCGAGTGTGCCAACTCCTTGAGCAGTGGTAAGAAGAGGAATTAGAGGGCATATTACCACAAGGTGCCCTACTTGGAGGCTTCGACAGCCGCACAAACTTTGCCACTCAGTAAGTCCACCTGTCTGCTGTCAGCCTTAGCTATGAGTGTAGGAGCTAACGACGCATATTGACAGGCCTTTCCAAGCACATCGCCAATGATCAGACGGTCTTTCGCATTGCGGCAGCACGGGCAGCAGTTCCAGACGTGTACAAAATGGGAGATTGTCACCACGTTATTGGTTCGAGTCCTCTCTTACACTAGCTACTTCTAACCTCGCCCCCATTCTGCTACCCATTGACGCACGTTGCGCTTTTGTGTCTCTCACCCCTCACTTCAGCCAACTTCAAACAGCCTCATTAGTGCAATTGTCGATCGCATGGCACATTGAAGATGCTCACGCTACACCACACTCTTTCCACTTGGTACTTACTATGTCAAGAATGTCGACAGTGGACTGGCTCGATAGATCTCTTGGAGAAGCAGAGTAACGAAATCCCGTTCCTGTCCCCATGCATGTCAAATTACACTTTGTCGCGACAAGAGAGCTACTACTTTCACAACACAGCAAGTGGTCATAGATGAATACAGGTAATGGAAATGCCGGACGGCGTCTGTACCGGGTCATGATGTGGGTCATGACACGGGATATCGTACGATGGTGTAAGTAGATTGTGTGTATTCTTCTTATTCATCACCGAGAGGTCTGTGATCTAAGCTTATATACATAGAGTAGTGGGCTGATTGGCCGCTGAATAGTCCACGCGACCATGCAAGGTACCCTGGGCTTACACACCTCCCTCAGGTTCGAACGTATGTAGAAGCTGATGTGATCATAGGCCACCCCCTACCCTGTTCAGGTAGAGCTGCTTGTTTGAGTGCGGTGGGTAGCCGCTTGATTGGAGCAGTTCCAGGTGGGGATCGTCCGCCGTCGCGGTGTTGGTTGATCTCGCTGATGAGCGTCCTCAAAAGCATATGAGATCTAATTGCCTCTCGCTCTGTATGGAGGTTGGTGGTATCCCTGACAAACATGAAAGTAAAGAGCGTAAGGAGTACAGCCTCATTAAACCTGTAAAAACCGTGTAGGAAAAACCAGGAAGAGTACTGTACATTGTAGAGCTCATAATTTAGGAAATGTGTTGAAATGCAAAAGTGATACCCAATTTTCGTGTCTCTGACGAGGCAACAGTTTAGTTAGACCATCTGCTGGCTGGCTTTTGGTCTGTATGTATGAAAGATTGATGTTGTGTGCTTGTGCTTCCTGGCGAAGCCAGTGATGATGTATATCGACGTGTCGCAGTGAGGTCTTGAGGCGTGGCGTAGCCGTAGTGACTAAACGAATTGTCTGCTGGTTGTCACAGAACAGTATTTGCTCATTGCCTGGATCGAATTCGATGTCCTTGAAGAGCCTCCACCACCAGAGAAGCTCAGTGCCTGCTGATGATGCAGCAACCAGCTCAGCTTCAGTGGTAGACTTGGTAACACATCGTTGAAGTGTCGCTTTCCAGTCAATAGGGCCGCCAAACAGGAAGAATATATAGCCTTGAGAGCTTTTCCGTGTGGCCTTGTGGTCTGCGTATGAGGCGTCGGTTGCACCAAAGAAGTCTGGCTCATCGTGATGGACGATGTGAGCGATGTCGGTGGATATGGAAGCATCGTAGTAGAGCGCTTGATCCTTTGTTGCGTATAGATAGGCAAGCGTCTGGTAAGCAGCGTTAATGTGAAGCTGACCTGGATTGACTAGAAATTCTGCCAATTTTGAGTGAGCTTTAGAAACATCAGGTCGAGTAGCAGTGGCAACATAGCCAATTGATCCAACTAGTTGTGCGTATCTGAGTTTGTTGGAATCGCTCTTTGGTTCGTCAGAAGGAAGCAGTTCGTCAAGTGGAAGCGGAGTGGCTGGAGGTCGATTGAATGACTTTGGTGATGGATACTTAGCACTGAGCTTGTCAAGGTATGCTGCTTGTGATAGCCACATTGTTCCAGTTGACCTGCAGCGATGCGTCTGTATACCGCAGAAGGTGGCTAGCTCCCCAAGCGACCGAATCTCGTAGCGTCGCAGCAGCTTGCGTTTAAAGTCGTTAAGAGCAGCTGTGTGAGCTGGTCTAGCGAGGATGACAATGTCGTCAACGTAGAAGAATACTATCAGTTTGTCGTTCTTCCATAGGCATGGTGCATCTTTGACTTCTTGCAATCCAAGCTCTTTAAGAGTCTTTGTGAGTTCTTTGTACCATAGGAGTGGCGAGGTTTTCAAGCCATACAGCGCACGGTGCAGTTTCCAGAGATGGTCAGGGTCAGAGAAGCCTTCTGGTGGATGGCAGTATACTGGTACAGCAAGCTGAGCATTCGTGAAGGCGTTTACTGCATCGTACTGTCGAACCTCCATGTTGAAGTAGGCTGCAATGGCCATCAGAGCTCGAAATATCCGGATAGCTAGTGTGGCAGCGTACGTATCCTCAGCCGTGGTTTGAAGATCGCCTCGTACGCAGATTCGAGCCTTGTACTTGGTGAGATATCCTTCACTGTCAAGCTTGTATTTGAATACCCAGAGCAGTGGCAGGACCTCGTGGTCTTGAGCGTTGAAGTCCTTCCAGTTGATGATCCTGTAGGTACCTTTGCGCTTGACGTCAGATATTTCGCGGTGCATAGCTGCTATGAAGCCTTGCTTGTGTTGGGCTGGTAGCTTCATCACATCCTGGTAGAATCGAGGTTCAGGGGGAAGATCTGTGTGATGAAATCGCGTTTTAGAAGCTGTAGTGGATGCCGCCACAAAGGCAGACCAATATTTGTTGACGAAGAAGCTGCTGCTTTTGCGAGAAGGCTTTCGAGCTCGTGTTGATCCTTCAGGAAGGATATGCGTTTCGCGTAGGTTGCTATCGATTAGCTCGCGGTTTCGTGCAGCGTTTGAATCATTCGTGTCAACTGCGTTGTCTCGCTTCCGCTTCCTTGATGTTTGAGTAGAAGGTTGGAGGTCTAGTGTAGGGCTGCGACTAAGAGTAGCTGATGAGGCTTGATTAGGTGAATCAGCACCTAAATTAGGAGAGACTGTAGTGTCTGGTGTTGGCAAAAGAGGATCGCTGTTGAACGGATCGTGAGGCTTCGAGTGATTGTCCAGAGGCGACCTGAATACCGTTTGGTCGAGTTCTGGTGCAGTACTATACTCTTCTTCTGAAGAGTCTTCCAGATCTTGTATAGGTGGCATTTGAAGTGTGTAAGTGGTTGTCTCAAGCTCCTCGCCTTGCAGGATTGGATCAGATTCGTCCTGGTGCTGATAGAAGAGGTCTTCCTTGAATGTCACATCTCGTATCCGAATAACCTTTCCTTGATGTGCTCTGCTCCTTGCATTTGGTAGCCAAACTCGGTAGATGTTTGAGGAGTCGTATCCCAAACCCGATATCCAATAAGTGCGCGTGGAGATAGTTTGTCACCTCGTGGTATCTGTGGGCGGAGTGCGTATGCGCGGCAGCCGTATACTCGCAGGTGAGCAATTGAAGGCTGTTTCGAGTAGGCCATTTCAAACGGAGTCTTCCAACCAATTGTTCGTGTAGGTGTGCGATTAAGTAGATAGGCTGCAGCAACGTATATCTCAGGAGCGAGCGGTAGAGGCAGATTTGATGTAACGCTCATAGATCGGCTTCGTATGATCAGGCTCTTGCCTGAGCGTTCAGCAGATCCATTCTGCTCCTCAGTATGCGGTGCTCTGATCTGGAGTCTGATTCCTTCTTGATTGCAGTATGCTCGTGCTGAGTTGTCTGTAAGTCCATAGCCTTTCTCATCGTCAGCGATGATAAATGTGACCGTGGTATTGAATTCGCGCTTGATAGATCGATCAAGGCGAGTAAGGACTTTGAGCAGCGTTGCCTTGTCGCGTTTTGCGATTGTATACACGAAGTTGAGCTTTGTGCATAGGTCAAATCCATGGAAAACGTATCGATGTCCGTTGTAGCCAGTGACGTCAAGCTGGATGAGGTCGATGGCTACTGTTTCGAAAGGACGAGATGCGCCAACCTCGTGTCCGATACGATGTGAGATAATCTGGTGTGCCTTGTTCTGCAAGCATTCTTCGCAGTTGATCGTAGCTGGAGCAGAACCTGTAGGTGGCAGTATGCCTCTGACGTGGCTTGATAGCTGGTCGATAGCATCACTGCCTGCGTGTCCTAGCAAGACATGAAGCTGTGGTTTTGTGAGCAATCGAGGCTTGAGTGGCAAGGCTGAGTACTGAGGCCTGCGCTGATTGGTTGCAAAGGCTGAATGCTGTGTGGGTAGTGCTGTAGGCTGAGAGCGATGCACGACTAGCCAGTGACCTCCCAATTGAGTAAGCTTTGCGACTTCTTTCTGGGGTGTTCCTGCGCGGTACAGAACGTTTCGACCAGAGTCAAAGTGGACATCTGATGACGTGAGACGTGAGAGAGAGACCAGGCTGGTGAAGAAAGATGGGATTAGCGCTACTCGTTTCAACGTTGTTGTCTTGATGCCAATTGGTGTTAACAGAGGTATTGTGACTTCTCCCCATGCTTCAATCAACATTTCTGAACCCCCTGCTAGGACAATGTCGTCGTCAGCTGCTGGGGCCTTCCACTGGAATTCAGCAGGGTTGTTGCAGATGTGGACATCAGTGGCAGGATCCAGCGTCCATGAGTGGAGGAGCGGATAGTGTCGGAATGTTAGCTGATTGTTGAATGCGGACGAAAAGACTGCATATGCGTTGTGTATGGATCGGTCTGTAGGCTGATCGCCGGCGTCGATATCGATCGAATCAGGTTCGACTCGCTTATCAGCTTCCTTGCTTTTATGCTTCTTGTGGCGCCGATTCTTTTCCCGAATCTTGTTCAGTAAGCCTCTTGTGTCTGATTTCTCAAATGTCGTAATCTTCTTGGCTTTTTCCGGGTCTTCAACAAATCCTCGTGTTCTGAGAGCTGTGTCAATGTATGGACACTGACCCCAAAAGTGATTGTCTCCACATAGACAGGGCTTTGATAGTGTCTTATTACCTCTTGATCTCTTCTTCTTGTATAGAGATTCTTGGCTATTCAAAGTAGCTCCAAATACACCTCCATGAATGTTTGTCTTCCTTGAGTGTGTCGTTCGATGATAGCGTAGGAAGTTTGCGAGGATAGTAGACAGCTGCGACTGGTTTAGTATAGGCACGTTGCGATTTAAATTCCATGTCTCTTCAGCTTTGAAGATGTTAAATAAGACACTTGCAGCGTATGCAGCATCAACTTGCTTCACAGCTCGTACGAGATCCTTGTGTGCTCGGAAGCCATGTACTTCAGGTAGATCAAGTTGCTTCGCACGGTTGTAGGCTGTGATGAACTCACTGCACTAGTCTTCGATATTCGATCGTCGAGCGTGTAGGACTTTGGCTGCTTCGTACGCCTTTTGAACGCGATATTCTTGATCAGCAGTCGTTGGAGAGTAGAGTTCTTGAAGCGTCTTTATCTGCTCATAGATCGTTGGCTTGTCTTTGATGTGATAGAGTAGATCCTGCTGAATTGTCTTAGTAATGTGTGCTTCAACTTGTCCTAACTTATCTTTCAAGCGTCTGTATTCTTTGATGTCCTTGTAGTAGTTGCTGAGATCCTGATTGTACTGCATGAGAGCCTGTTGAGTAGGCTGAGTTGGTGGAGATCCATCAGCATTGACAGTAGGTGCTGGTCGAACAGGCCTCTCAGGCTTATGGAGTGGAAGATGGATCTGGTCAGGATCAATATACTCCCATACGTCTCCTGCTTCAGCAATTCGCTTGACAACAAAGATCCAGAGTTCCCAGTTGCTTTGGCCTTGGAGGACAATGTCTGAGGTAACAGTGTTATTCGACATGCTGGTGGTGACGCTTGTAGTAAGGTAAGACAGTAGGGTAGATAGGTAGGACGGTTCAATAATAGAGAGAGCGGATTAGGCCGGGCTCATAACTGTAAGTAGATGGTGTGTATTCTGCGTATTCATCACCGAGAGGTCTGTGATCTAAGCTTATATACATAGAGTAGTGGGCTGATTGGCCGCTGAATAGTCCACGCGACCATGCAAGGTACCCTGGGCTTACAGCCTCCGAATCCACCCTTTGCGTCCACCTCAGCAACCGTAGCTGCGGAAGAATCCTCACTGCCAAACATGCAACCACCAAAGCAGCCGCAGACTCGAAGCTCACTTCTGACCTCGGCATCGACCGTGGCTATCCCATCCTCATCACGAGCTGCCTCTGAGGCACCATCTACCAACCCAGCGGCGCCAACTGCCGGTCTGAAGACCAGGCGTGGGATAATCGCCAGCGGTGCTCCCGCTGAACACCTTGCCAGCGCTTTCACAAACTCTAAGGTGTCCTGGCTGGCCAACTGGTATTCCGCCCCACCCCACCAGCTGGCGCCCGGCATGACCTTCGTTCCTCAAAATTACGGCAAGAAATCTGACGAGAATGGTGACTGGACCAAAAATGCCCAACAAGCCGTCAAAGCGGGAGACAAGTACATGCTCAGCTTCGGTGAGCCCGGCACACCCAACGCTCAACTCCACATGGACCCGAAAGAGGCTGTTGACCTCTGGATGGCTAAGATGGAACCGTTTGCCAAGCAAGGCGTCTCCATCGGCGCCCCTGGCACCCTTCAGAACACCCAGGATTTTGAATGGTTGTCCCAATTCCTCAGCCTGTGCAACGAGTGCAGCATTGGTTTCCTCGCGATGCACTGGTATGATAAGGCTGAGCTCAAGAACGTTCAAGGTCTCAAGGACACCCTGAACAAAGCCGCCGCCATCGCTCAGGGCAGGTCTATCTGGCTCGCCAACTTCCAGGCCGATGGCACGCCGGAGGCGCAGCAGGAGTTCCTTGGGGAAGTTATCCCTTGGTTGGATGCCCAGGAGAACATTCAGGCGTACGCATATGTCCCTACCGATTCTTCGACCCCGGGCGCCAGCTATGGCATGGTCGATGACCAAGGCAATCTGAACGCCTTGGGCCAGTTGTACGCTACTTTGTAAATTGGTGGTCGTAAGACTTGGAAAATAGAGGTAGGAGGACTGAGGGGCAGAAAACCAACTTATTAAGAGGAAACATTATGTTTTTATTATTTCCTTTTTGTTCCTTTTTGTTCATTTTTTGTTTGTTTTTGTTGCACAACAATTTGTACCATTTTGATTGTGTTTCATTATGCGAGTAAGCCTAACAAGATAAAATGTCGCAGTACAGTGAGGTTGTGTATAAACAGACTGATATAGTAGTCCTTCAAACGGTTACAGTAACACAATAGCTTCACAGTCAGCCTTCCCTGTCCTCAAGCTATTTAAACACGCAGCCTAGTTCAATTCAACTTCAGTAAACCTCATTTTTCATTACCTGATACTACTGTATCCAGAACCGTCACATAAAACCGCTCTTGAGACTCGAACAATTCCTCAGTATCGGCCATACGACCGCAACCGTCATCGTCACTAGAAGCCTGCTATCTATTGAAAGAGACTGACACCTCTACCTGGTTCACCCAATGTTACAAGCAAGTGGCCGGCAGATTGCTTCTCGGGCTATCCAGCACAACGCGACAACTACCCTCACACGTGCTGCAGGAATGTAAAGAGTCTCTGGAGGGACGCTTAAGAGATGGTGCAGCAGGACTAGCTTACAACGCCATAAAACACATCGGCACTACGAAATCATCGGCCACTCAAGGTACGACGACTTATGATGGTACTGACTGATAGATATGCCGGTGCCTGTGACTGCGCAGCTGCAACGCACTTGACTGGCATCTGCCGCCTTTCACCTAAGGCGTTTATTCCTCCGTGATGTTCGCAAGCCGGGTGCTTGACTGCAATGCGGAAGATGCAGTTCCACGCAACATACATGCTGTTGACAGAGGTATGTAGTGTCTAAGTGCAGGGTAGATCTGACAGACTCGCTGATCCTATATCGGCGACTCTACAGAAACTGAAATGGAAGGATTAGCTTGCCATTATCGCCTTTGGCTCTATATCTCTTATGATCACGCTTTATGCAACAACTCTGGTCACTTTCCTTCTAGCAAAGCCGAAATAGTTAGGCTAGGACAGTCCTTATGCGACATACGCCAAGACGGTGGCAGACGCCATCTGACCAGGTAAGTCTTACCTGCCCACCTCGACCATGTCTTTAGGTTCGAGTTCGTCAGCCCAACAGCAGGAGTATTAAACAACGCATCACGGGCACATGCGTGAGCATTAACTAGTGTAAGCGCTGGTGCAGTCAGCCTCCCCCTTAGCAGACAAGCAAGAGCCTTGCCCACCATGGTAATGAATTTTGGCTCCGCGTGCTGATCCGCATATGATGATGTAAGAGATACGGCGAATGATTCATTAGTGTGTCGGTGTCATCAAACGAGTCACCGACTCCACCATCAAATCGGCAGCAGGACAGCACCGAGCACCGAGCACCGAGCACCGAGCACCGAGCACCGACCATAATGCCCACAAGTGGAGCTAAGAAAAGTTGCTACACTGGTACGTGTCAGGTTGATGCTCATCGTACCCAGAAAAGAACCATGACCATATAGCCGCTTTCTATTGGCATTTTCCGCCAACTCAGAAGTGAACATCTGGATCGTTCAAATTAACGGTTATGTTGGAGAGAAGAACTCCACCTTTTCCCGTTGATAGCTGGGTTCTGGAGATGAGCATGAGCGCTCCACTGTGAAACTCTTAGGCCTTGTTGGGCGTATTGAAGACACTCAATTTCTTTCATAGCCTGGCAATTCAAGTCGTTGGGCGCAAACGCTCTTTAGCACAGCAGTCTCAACACCAGAGTTGTCAACAATCAATCAGATCGGCATGATTGGCTCCTATCTAGGTATAATACTTTCCTAATCGAGGCAATGCTAACCTAGGTAGGAACCAATCATGCCGATCTGATTGATTGTTGACAACTCTGGCAATACAGCCAACACGATTGGATCGCAGCATCTTATGCGCAGAGCAGCTGGCCAGATTACAAGCCACAGGAGCTGTAATGAAGTTCACATTGGCACAAAGGGACGATTTCATTTAGAAAGCGTATTGCATACGCTAGTTGGCTTCAGGATATTACGCCAGCATTTAGTGGCCAGTCCATATGACTTATGTGAGAGATAAAGGCCGACGTAGGAATGGAATACGGTCGAGTACTTGATCTAACGAGTCTTGCTGGTTGATGGCATCAGTCAAGAGACCAGTGAGCGATACAACCCGTCGAATGTCTTCAATGTATCATCAGTCAATAATCTGGACCGAGCGAGCGACGCGAAGATCTGCCAAGAGAATTGGCTAGAGGTGACATTATCCCGATGAGCTCGCACGGAGGAAACGTCTGGATGAGAATGAAACATGGCTTTGTAGGTCTCTCCCCTGAATACGTGGTCTACAACGAGGCGGGACAGCCGAAGCAATGCAGGGAGTGTTATTGTGGGACAGAACAGCAGAGTCCGCAGGACGCAACGAGAAGATGTGCCGGACACATTGTGACGTAGTGCACAAGCGTGCGCACCAGAACACAAACACATCGCATAATGATCTTTCGAACAAGAATTTTCGAAAGTACATCCTTTTAGGCAAGGCCAACATAGACTAGATGCAGAATTATGATGTTTGGTTGGCATGCACATCTACCTGATCCGCCGGCTCGCCCACGGAAGACCATGGCGGGCCTAGACGCGACAAATCGGCAAACCCATACTGGCACCATCGGTGCCAGCCAAACGTCCCGCCAACAACTCAGGGCACGGTTGGGGTCAGGGGTGAGCACAAGTATTGGTGTGTGCATATCACATGTTAAACACTAGCTCCGGGAAAAGCGGCTTCAGCGGGCCTACAGCAACTCTTTTGACAGCTACTCGTTGCAGAACCCAATGAGCTGACCGGACTATCTCCCCTGCAATGTTACATGATGCCGTAGTGCGGGCAATTTCGCTAACGTACGAGAGTACTAGCTATTCTGGTGTTTTCGCTGGATGTACGGCGCCTGTGAACAAGCTACGTTAGAGTGACCATCACAATCAAACAATAAGCCCCTCACTCTTCTCATACCACACGTACGTAAAGTCACTAGGATGTCTCACGGAAGCATGCGTTCGACTGATTAACCACCAAGAGCTCATGTGAGCCAATACAGCACGACATTCAACTTGCGATCACAAGTAAAAAGGTAACTTCTACAACCTCGTCCATATCTCTAACCCCCCAAACATGACTGACGATGGAACCACTGCTTATGCCTCACCTCAAGCTCCTCGTTCCGTCAGACATCAAACCCAGATAAAACTGCTCGGATTGATAAGACGGCCGTTTCGAGGGAGAAAGAGATCAAGCCAATCCGTTGTGTTCGTTAGAGACGTAGACGACGGTCAAAGAGTAGATGACAACAAGCAGCAGAACCTACTTCTACTGCAAGGCCAAGGACAGAAGGATAGCTTCCAAAGATCTTGTGAGTAATCCACTTTTGACATTACAAAATCGGTGGCTAATAAGACCCTGCAGTCAAAATCCTTAAACACAGTACCTCCAGCCCTTCCGGCTTCCACCATCTTACGCATATCGATCAGAATCACTCTACCGCTCCAGAAGAAGACTCAGGGCAGGACTCCATCGCTGGTTTGTCAACGGCATACACCTCGCAGGCTATCACTTGCAACGTAGTTGGCACAAAGACTAGTCAACTTCGTCTAAATGGCTCTTCGTCTGACGAGGTGGTAAACGAAGGGACTGGGAGATTGAAGACAATTCCTAGTTCGATTCCACTCCCGCTCGATGTGGAGTCGCACTTTGAATGTCAAACCCCAGACTGTATCATGCAGAGAGCGAATATCAGACAACCCCTTCATTTCACCAGATCTGTAGAGAGTTTCTCTCAGCCAGCCATCCACACGCGACTGTATTCTTGTTCGAATTTCGGTGCAGATCCGCCTCGAGAATGGTCGCTTGTGTCCGTCACGCCTTCACGGGGCAGAGATCCACCAAGCTCATCCTATTTTAATCGCACAGCGGTTCTATGCCACGTGTCCCTGCCGGGTTCCGTAGCAACTGCGAAGCAACTGTCTGGGATCCGCGACTGCGCAAATAATATTGGACATGCTCTTACAACCCTAGATTCTGCCACTTGCGCCGTAACGCAGTCATTCAGCTTCCACTTCGAGGGTACGATCGAGAATCAGGAAAGGATCGTAGGCCTGGAAGCCGCACCGCAACCGGTCCTGCGAGCAACAAGCCCTGCGAGGCTATCTGTTACTTGCAACGAGAGAGCCTCCGTTACACGACGTATACCACAGATGCCGGATGTTGTGAACTCATCAAACCAAACCTGTAAACACCCTGCTCGAAGGTCATCCTCCATAAGACGCAAGTCAGGACCACAGCCAGCAATTGCAGGATCTTGGGAAGACGAAGTCGATTACATCTATGAGAATTCTTTGGAAGCCACCTGCGAGTTTGACTGGAGCCGTGCCTTCACCGATAAGAATTTGTGACCGCTAGTGATAGGAGTGGGTCGGGGTATAAGATAGTGACAGCGACTTAGGATAGAACAGATGTAATGCTCTAGAGTGTAAGGTACTACAGGTAGTGATAAGTTCCAAAGTAGATGAGTGTGCGCGCTAGCCTGGGCGAGCCTCAGCAGGCGAAGCCGAGGCTTGCAACGGGCTTCCGAGGTATACCAGACACAGCCGGCAGTTTGAGATCGATCGGTTCAGTGACTGGTTCGCGCCATCTCCAGAGCTCGCACGGCAGTATCGCATTCCACCACTACCTATGCAATGGAAGCATGGATTGGTACTTACTGTCAATCAATTAAGTCGTCCATCTCAATGATACGCCGCAGCACCATGACCTTCAGAGATGGAAACACGCCTTCCATAAGTTACTAGCTCTCCACGAAGACATTCATGGCCTTTTGTATCAGCCTCACCGTCCTCCTCAACAACCTCATTTCCTCTGCTGCCAGAATGCTTTGGTGTTGCGGTGGCGGCGCGTTGAGATTACGCGCTAAGCTGAATTCAGTAAAGATTCTCCACGTTACGCCCGTTGACCTATCCGCGACCTAGCCATTGAAGCTCGGTCCCACGATATCCCCGCATTAACCTTAGAGACTGAAGCCGCTAGGCATGCCGCCAAACGGAGCTATATCGGACTGAAGCACACCCTGTGCTAAGGTTGTATTTACGCTTCTCATCCGTCACCCACGCCTGCCAAGCTGTGTTGGCTTTGATGGACGTTCGTACTTCCCCGAATATGCGAAACTCATGGCCTTGTGATGGCTGCGCTCTCCGAAAGGTGAGGTGCGATGGCATGCAGCCCTGCAGGGAGTGTCGCACGCGTGCGCTGAACTGCACATTTTTTCGTGTTCCAAAGAAGAGGGGGCCTAAGGGGCTTCGGCCATCGACGGCGCGAAAGATTGTGCGAGATATCGACGAACTCAAAGGGAAAGAAATGATTCGGCTCGGGGGGAAACCGATAAGATCTCATGTGGACCAGTGGGCCAACGCCAACACAACCAATGCTGCTTACTACGACAAATCATTAGCCGGACTCGATGACACAGGCGGCGATGTTGGGAATGGGATGCACTCACCAGACTTCTCGTGCGGGATCGCCTACAAGTACCAAAATCTCCCGTTCAAGAGCTACTGCCGATACATCGAAGTCTTCCGGCGGCGCCTCTACGTTGTCTGGCCGGTTGTTGACTGTGACGCTCTTATCGCTCGGTTAAGGGGTCGAGATGATGATTACGAAACCCACGCTCTTGCTGCGGCTTTGTGCTCTGCAGTGATCGCTCAGCTACGGCTTCCAGAGCACACCGCATCAGTTGACGGTGTTTCGTCCCACCACTTTGCACAGGATGCAAAGCACTTTCGAACCCTGTTTGACTATCGGGAGACGTATTCCATGTTTTCTCTATTGACATCGTTCTTTCTTCACATCTACTACGCCAACACGGAAATGCTGCGTACTGCAGGACTGCTACTGAGGGAATGCATTACGTACGCGCAGGGGCTAGCACTCGACCAGAGCTCAACTTATAGCTCACTCAAAGCAATAGAGCGAGCTTCAAGTCTCCGGGTGTTCTGGCTGCTCTTTGTTTCTGAAAGGTGGGATACGCCGGTGGAGTCTCGCCTGATATGCGTTGACCATGGATATAGGACGTTCTGTGCCGAGAACGGATTGGCACCGATACTTGTTGCAATCGAAGAGTTGCCCCTTCAAGAGAAGGAGAGCAATGAATCTAGCAGACCGATTCTAGCATTCGTATGCTTGATAAAGCTTTTCATACACCTCGAACACGACTTCATGACCACCCCGTCACCAACTATGCCGCTCCAATCTGAAGAATTGGGGAAACATAAGCTCTCTCTGTATCAGTCCAACCTCAACTTCTGCACGGAAGCCGAGTCTTTTGACGAGGCTCAACGAGTCGACCTTTTTGTCACACGGCAATGGATCCGGATCCTGCTTTGGGAGTATACCATCAGGCGCTTCTCCATGTCCTGTAGATTAGAAGATCAGGCATTCTCCTTGTTGTTGCCAATCACTATTGCGCATGAGATGCTGAGCCTCTTCCACGCCGTATCCGAGAGCTCCATTCAGCTGCACGGTTATGGGATGGTATGAAAACTCTTTCAAACCTGGGATCAAGCACCGCTAA
Organism: Alternaria atra; assembly: GCF_907166805.1. NCBI lineage: Eukaryota > Fungi > Ascomycota > Dothideomycetes > Pleosporales > Pleosporaceae > Alternaria > Alternaria atra. The sequence goes on from NW_025091315.1 coordinate 29,845, forward strand.
TCAAGGAGCAGGAATTGAAGGTCTTCCGAACGGCAGACTCTCTCCTGGACACTCTGGCTTGCATACCCCTAGCAAGGTGCAGCAACGCAATGGTTGTAGGGCCCAGAGACATTTTGCATTCCTTAGAACGGGTGTTGTCTACAATTGGAGGACCTAACTCTTCGTTTTTAGCACGCACGCGGCAGCGCATGGCGGTCATGGAGCTTCCAGTCAGCTCTTCGTCTTGGCTCGCTCTCCCCACGACACCAGATGATGGGGATGCGGGGTCTGACAGAGGGCAATGGGACGCGAGAGACTTTGCCCAGGGCGATGACGCCTATATTGCAGGGTGACATAGGTCATGCTGAATAGAATAGACCACCAGTTATGGGGAACCTAATGAAGAAAGGCTACCACTAGTAGCATCTAGCCACTGTGCAGATTGTTGATCCACTGCTAGGTTACATGATGTTTGTTGTCTTTGACGGATGAGGAAGTTGCCCCGCACTTGTGGTGTGCTGGTGTCGATGCTAAGAGGTTGACGAATCGCAGGACCCAGCACAGGATAAAATTTTCGCTTTAATTCTGGAACCTCGAATCTGCTAACCTGGTAAAGCGAAGTGAGGGGCCCCGCATTCTGAGTCAAGCGGGTCTGTACATGGCGAACGGAGATTAATAGCGTAAGGGGGACTGTCACCCGAGCAGGGAATTGATTGTTCGCTCGAGTGTTAGCGGGAATTTTCGAAAGAAAGCGGTATAGAGGCATGCCTTGGCAGGAGTTGTGACGTTTCATCATGGCAGAGGGGAGGATGGTCGTCGGACTTACAGAGGGGAAGGGCATGGGTTCTTTCCATCCATTCTCTACAAGGCCTACTACCGGCGGTAATGGAAAGAGGCAAACGCAGATATAAAGCGGAGTGAAAAGCACCATCTCTCGAGTATCCAAGGTCACGCTACTGCTTCTGCAACAGCACACACGCATCAAAGTGTGGTTGCCAGCTGTTGCCAGCAACGACGTCGTCACTCATCTAGTATTCTCCTTTTGTCCCAAGCAAGCCCACTACACCTCAAACCAAAGATGGTCTTCTCGATCAAGACTTTGGTCGCGTTAATTGCCGGGCAAGCCTAGTTGGGCCAGCTCGCGGCTGCCAAATCTGTGTACTGTCACTACATGGTCAGAACAAATCGCCATTCTACCTTTGTGATTCAAGACTAACGTACAAGTAAGGTTCAACCTGTCACGCCAGGTAGCGGTCACGCCGAACTGGACATCGACCAGGCAAGGAGTCTTGGAATTGAGGCCTTCGCGTTGAACGTTGGCCAGCCTGACGCAGACTGGGCTAGGAGCACGATCGGGCAACTTTTTGCCCATGCCAGCAGATCGGACTTCAAGCTCTTCTTCAGCCTTGACTTCTATCAGAACGGGGATATCAACGCTTACAACGGCATTCTGACCGACTTTCTGGGCCATCCTGCCTACCTCAGAGCCGGCCCTTATAACCATCCTGTTGTTAGTACGTTCAGCGTCGGGCAATATGGGCCAGAGCAATTCCGGGACTGGAAGGTAAATAGCTGGGGCAACTCGATCTACTTTATTCCGAATGCCGATCGGTCGGTCGGCTACAACAACCCCCCATCATGGTTTGAAGCGTGGAATCAGGCCGTTGAGGGTGTCTTCGGGTGGGAGAGCGCCTGGCCCGAGTCGGGAACTTCTCCCGCAAATGTCAGCGATGCGGTTGATATTGCCGTGCAGAATGCTGCTCACAGGAACGGAAAGACTTACATGGCTCGTGAGTAACCCCGGGGGCTTCTTCCCAGCTCCCCTTGTGCCGTGCTCAAACCTCAATAGCGCTGTCTTCTCTGCAATACAAGGACTGCTGCGGTGCCAATTACTACCGGATCGGTGAGGCCAACCTCCCAGAGAAGATGATGCAGCTCCTCAACCTTAACCCCGACTTTGTGGAGATCTTGACGTGGGTGAGTAGCGCCGCTAGCCCATCTTTCAGCTGTTATCATCAGCCTCATCCTGACATAGTACTTTAGAATGACGCCGGCGAAAGTCACTATATCGGCAACAATTGGCCTGAAGGTCTGACGCCGGAGATGCTCGCGTATTCCAACAACGAAGAATGGTCGCACCGTGCCTGGCAGCCTCTTATCGCATCATGGATTGCGGCCTACAAGTCTAACAAAGATTCTGGGGGCATGACTCCGCCTGCCGGCTCCCAGGCTATTGGAGCCATGTGGTACCGCACCATTCCAACAAATGCGCCTTGCGCAGGCGGCCGCAAGCCCGACAACTGGCAGTCCGCTCTCGACGCTGTCAACTACGCCGTTGTCGTCGCGCCTGATAGTGCTGGCATTGTAATTCGCGTGATTAGCGCCGGCCAGGTGATCAGTGAAAAGCGTGCTGCTGCAGGTTTGAACTATGGCTCCGTTCCAGGTATGAGGCTTGGCTCTCAAAGAATCGAGCTGGTTAACGGTGATTCTGTGGTTCAGGTAGCGGCCGGTTCAAAGGACGTGGTTGCGGATGACTCTGCGTGTAACTTTAACTATCAGGTCGTCGAACTTAAATGACCATTCCAAATAACTAGGTGAGGCTGAAAGGGGGAATCTAGATAGGCGAGCACGCAATTGTTGCGCTGTTACGCTGCCTCATACCAAAGCTGTCAAGTAGGACGAATGAACTTGTCAAGGTTTATACATTTTCTCCTTCTCGTGTGGCATTTACGCAAAAACCAACTTCCTTCCCTCCACGTCAGATTCCCTGGTTATGTCACGCACCTATAGAAGAGGTGTTTAGCCCTTGACAATTTCTATTTCTCCACAAGCTGAGGGGGGAAATAGCGAATAGTCACCCACTAAAGAACGTTGAAGGCTAGCACGACTGGTTTTTCTTTGCGCAAAGGGGCTTCTGACCCAACTTACATTAGCTCGAACAGTATGACTATGGTACTTTGACTTCATCCCGCATCTCAACCATAACTTCGCCAGATACGAGATCAGAGGCCAAAGTCCTTGGCGTACAAAAAGATCTCAGTTATATCTTACAGAAGATTCAGTAAGTCTGTTATATTGGTCGGCTGATCGGCCAAGCAGTTAGTTCTCAGATATTATGGCGCTACCGCAAGGTTGAGAACGTAAGCATTGACGTGGAAAGATGAATGTGAACATCTGCGACCAAAAGCGATATCAGAACACTTTTACTGTCGGAGTATAATTCTCCAACCTCGCTCCCTAACCTGGGCATACTAGCAACTGTGCTGCCTTGTCGTCAAGTATCAGCCAAAAGCAGCTACATCGCTGGGTCAAGCAACCTTTGTCTAATCTAGGGCTTCTAGGCTGCCCCACTTTGACCGCGGCCGAGCGTGATAATTCCATGATCTTCCAGACCTTGTGCTTAAGCCTCCTCCTCAATCTAACAATCCAGAGTCAATACTTGTACCCTTTTGGGTTTAACTGGACGCTGTAAGGTCTATGTAAGAGGATCTTAAGATTTAACGACAGTTCCACTAGGCCGACAAGATAGACTCCTTTCCCCCCTCAATTTCGCTATTCGATATGTTTTAGTGGCATTTAACCCCTCCGTGGGTCAACCGCTTTTGAAGGGCAGGATTGGAGCGAAAAATTCTAGCTTCGCACTGAGTTCCTTAGCGACTCGACTGATGTCGAGATCTGCATACAACAAATGCGGGGCAGCTACTACGCACCGTCGTGTACGGCAGACATTAGGTAAATTGGCATTAAATGGAGAAATACATTTCGCGCAGAGTCCATTAGCTGACAAGACTTTCGTTATCAGGGTTCCTACTGCCTGGAAGTTCATCTTATGCGAGATGACTCACATTACGATTTATACTAGAATTAGGTCGATTTAGACAAGAGTACTGGGGGTGTTGATGACGAAACGATTGCACCTGATTGCCCACTTTCAGTAGTCTAGGGGCGAACACGCTCCCGCTCTGCTCCTGGCCGACTGCGACGATGACTTTGCTCACTTGCATCAACAGGTCCGATTTCGGCTCTGGGGAGCAAAACAAAGAATAGTACTTAGATGATTTGGTAGTTAGAGTTTCATAGTTCTTGTGCTGACTATTATTCATCTCCACCACGATCTGTATGCAGACTATATCGCCCAGTGCTGCCATGTACATGCATACAAAAGGATAATGAGTAATCCACCGAACCGCTGGACCAATTGAGGACTAAGGACGATGTCAACATTGTTTTTCACGCCATATATTCCGAATCTCTTTCTTCCTTTCCTCTCTTTTCATCCCCGTCCTCTCTTTTCATCCCCGTCCTCTCTTACATTATCATCCCTTCCATTGTCTTCCCTTCCCTTTTCTAATTTTGCCGCGCCCAGACTTGCTATCAGTCAGTTCGATCGACAGACTGAAAACCTAATAAAGCTAGTTTCCGGTCGGGATTTCCTGTTCAGATTTTCAGTCTGTCGATCGAACTGACTGATAGTAAGTCTGGCCGCGCCATCAGTCCCCAGCGCTGAGCCCTGCTTCGCCCGTCCTTGTGAATAACTTCCTGGTCCTTTCGCTCCATTCGGTATATGGAATCTTCGGTCCACGCGCATGATACCATAGATATACACCGTTAGAATCTCGACACCGAAGTTCACTATGTAGAACGCCGCTTTATGGAAATACATTGGAAGAGGTTGGGCTCGAAGGACGGAGTGGAGCCAGGAAGTGCCGCAGCGGTATGAGGCGCCAAAGCAGATGAGCGTAGTGCCGGTTAAGAGGACGGCGACTTTGGTGCGAAGCTGGCCGTGGCCAAACGTATCCTGTGGTTGCTCTCGGGGGACGGCGAATGTGATGGCTAGGATTGGGATGGGTAGGAAGGAGACGATAGTTAGAAAAGTGGCGCTGTAGAGCTGGAGATCGCGGTCGATTGTTCGAGTTCTTGGGCGAAGGGTGTAGACCGATTGAACGGTAGCGATGATGACGATGGCGAGGGTGAGAGCAATGAGAATGTATAGGAGGATTAAAACGATGGATGGAATACGGTGCCAACCGAAGTTTGGATGTAGCGAGCGCACTACTCGCTGTGTCCAGAGCAGGTTGACGATGAAGATTATAAGAACACCAGCTGCGACGAAGATCTGAGCGGCGATGGCGAGTTGGATGTCAGCTGGTAGCGAGACTGAAGCTATTCGCAGGATGCAAGTTACTGTTCGGGCCATACAGAAGCCTGTCGTCCATGTATCAGTGTATCTCCCTCTTTAAATAGGTAGTCCTGCTCCAATTCGCAACATGGGGAAATTTACCAAACAGGAAAGCGGAGAACAGAAACTTGTGTCCTCGTCGTCTATTCAACTGGAATATCGTCATGTGTATGGCGGCACCGCCAATGAATAGAGCGAGAAAGACGGACGTTATGGGTACGTCGATATGTTTTTCTGACGCGCCCCCGAGGGACCATGCCTGGGATATGTATGGTGGACCTTGGGTCATCTATCTAAGGTCAGGGAAGACTGCGCACAAGGTTGGCGGATACGTACTTTGGAGGTAGGTCTTCCGCCTTGTGTTGCTAGATTGCGGTCTATTTAGGGAGGTTATGTGATTCTATTCCTGTAATGTGGCTCTTGCTAATAGAAGACTGAGTGCGTGTTAACGTCAGTGGTGTCCAGAGGTTATGTAGGGCACGGTCGCACTAGATCTCCCAGTGTAGCCCTGCATTTCGATTCTATTGTGGCTACAGGGACGCAAGGAAGCGGCTGTAGTATGATACCAGTCCCGCTCTTCGCACGAACACACGATGTGACTCCCTTCGCTTGACCACGGTGGTGCCGTAGAGACCGACTGAGATACCACGCAAGCTCCAGACCCTTGGCAGGTCGGAGGATCGGCAACCTGCTCATGAGGCCGAAGAGCGAGGTGGCAATGGCACGTGTCTACCTGCAGAGGGAAAAACTACGAGGATGAGATAATCATACTACTGTCAAGTCACTGATTCTCCTAGAGGACAAGAAATGGTGGCGTCCAGGGGTGAACAGTGTCAAAAAGCGGATAGTCGGCGGCCGAAAGGTCCGTGGACCGAGACGTCCGCGGCCTAAAGTTCGTTCAACTACCCAATTGGGTGCCACTTTCGAATTCTGCGTTATTAATTACTTTGATGCCTAGTGAACTGGTGGCTAGGCCGGGTTAAAGTTGCCCCTTTTCTACATGTTACCTTAATAATGCATCCATCATAACTATGGCTGCAGTCCCTTTCGCGATCGACGTCGAAAGTGGAGCCTATGCATCGAGCGAACGCAGAGACTTCGAAGCGGTCTTCGCACGACAAGCGTTGATGTTAGTGAGACGTCGTTTAGGCACTCAAGCGCTGAAAGACCTTCCCCAAGAAGAAATCGCCGCTGCCGATGAATATTGGAAAAAGATGTCTGCTGAATCGGATGGGAAGTTTCGCCCATCCCGCGTCGCAGTCTCCAAACGAGGACTCACTACCAAAGACTTCTTTACCTGCTTCATTCCGAACGGCTACATGGTTACCGAGGAGAAGATTGCTGCTCATCCAGAGCACCGGGTCGTTCAAGGCAAGCCAGGACCCCGGGAAATATATGTGCTGGAAACGGTGGGAGACAAGGTGTCGCAGTTTACGATGGTTGATGATGGAAATGCTGCAGGGTTTGTCACCAACGACCCAAATTATCCTACAAAAATGACTGGCAGGTTGATTATGGAAGGAGGGATCCAGATCGGCGAGGTGTACCATCAGTTCAAGGACCATGAAGATGGAAAAGGGTTCGATGCAGATCTGGCGATCTATTTTCCGGCTGCGTGCGACGACGATCTTATTGACTGCCATCGTCAGCATCTGCTCGTGGAGTTCAGCAACTGGTTTGAGGACGCATACAAGCGGGCTGCTAGGAGAACTTAGTAGTGTAGTGGCTAGCAAAAGACGCTCGATTCGTCGAGGTCGTTGGTCGCATCAGGTTCTATGTAAGCCTAGGACCACATCACATGACTGCTCAGCAGGCATGACTAATGCGTCTGACTACTTAAGAGCTCAGATCACACACTTGTCCATACACAGAACAATACACTCATACATGAGACCCAATACTAGTGCCACCCCATGCTTACATTCTACGTGGGAGAACTTTGGGTTTATCGATGTGGTTGACTAGCAAAATTCGGTGCCACAACGCTAGTCAGTGATCAGTATGGATGAAAGTTGGCTTCATACGTGGATTCCATCCAATTTCATCTCATCCATGGATTTCCATGGAATTGTCCACCTTGCCAAGGTTATTTATACTTTGTCAACGTTATCTTTTGGTTCAAACAACGCATTTAGCGCTGATTCTGATCTAGTTAGTTCTATCAGAACGTGGAGCTACTCAATCGTGTTTGAGAGTGACTATTTACACTTTCCTGGGAGGAGTGGCCCTCTCTCGAAGTTACCCACCTCGAGGCTGACTGTGGAGAGATTCCTCAAATGTCGTAGTTGAACGCCTATTGCCGTCTTCGTATCATTGCGAGCCTCTCAATACCTGGTGATGGTTACCTGTCACACGGTTGGGTGCGGGTATTGTAGACAGAAAAGTTAGAAGAGAGTGTATGTGTTTTATTGTTTGTAGCATCCTAGCTCAGCTTATATGGAGGTCATCGCACGGCGTTATTAGTAATAAGGTTCATGTTCCCGAAAGCGCTTGGCCTGCGACATTACCTATCTCCACAAGCTTACGGTTACCCCAGTTCGCGAAGCAGATGGCCGCTTTACGGTTTCTGATCTTACCTAGAGTCTGCCTTGATATGTCAATCCGCCTCATTGACTGGACGAGGAACGATATCGGTCTTGCGTAACGCAAGTAGGTACTTGATGTCAGCCAATACCAGACTGTGGATACTGGATGCTCTTCGGGGTTAATTGCATTAATCCAGCTTGATTGTATACTACCGGGGACAGTCTCATAGATGAGGCTTGGCGGCAGGTATGATCCATCAGCCCACACAGCAACTATGAGGGTAATCCAATCATGATTGCCATCCTGAATAGCTGCTCTCACTGCCTTAGTCTTCCACAACTGTCGGCTGAAGATCCTCTTCATCTTTGACAGCACATCGACCATGAAGCCCTTCTCATCCACATTGTATATGTGACAAGGTTCAATGCCATACTCGTTGATCTTCTGCTGTAGAAGGTCGAAGTAGAGCATGTACTTTGCTTCTGGATCAGCCTTGTGGCGGTTGCTGTCCATAGCAGTGGCCCATTGTGATATGAGACTGATCTTGTTGCGCTTGAGAAAGCGGGTAACCCAGCTCTCGGAGACTGATGTTTAAGCTATAGCTGCTGCTGAATTTTGCATCATACACCTTGTAGGAGGTACGCCTCGCTTTGTAAGTAATTCTATATATCGTACAAGCTCCCGCTTCTGTTATGGGTTTAGCTTGTGATGGTTGGGTCCTACTGTTGCGGGGGACGTTGTAACAGCCTGGTGCCTCTGCAACAGTGTAGAACGCTCAGCACCATGTTTATCAGCCATCTTCTTGTCATTCGAACGCTTTCTAGGCTTCAGCAATCCTATTTCTTTAATGGCGAGCGCAAAGCCCCAAATAATTGAGTCTCCAACTTCACAGGCAGCGTATGGGAATGGGATGAGCATACCCAAGAATACTGCCTCCACCTTCGCTGCTCCGAGCAGCCCGACACCAACTGGGACATCGTGGAGACCCGCCAAGCCATATGCAAGTCCGCAAACAGCACAATGATCTCCTTGTGCACGGGCAGTACAATGACTTGGACGTTGAGAATCAGGATTTCTTCGTCTTTAGCAAGATGTGGCAAGGGGGAGAAGGCCGTGTGCGTTCGCAATTTTACGGATAAGAGGAAGGGGTTGGATTTTCCAGAAATGGTGAAGGGGTAGAAGATGGGGTTCCTGGTTAGTAGTGTGGACGGGTGTGTCGAAAGGGAGTTGGCGGCTTTTGAGGGGAGGATTTACTGAATTGCGTAGATACCTTGGAGTAAAGTGGGAGGCCATGCCTCCTTCAACGAGTTGCTTACGCATTGACTAGGGTCACGAACGTTATCGCCGCTTGCAGTCAGAAAAGCCTGAAGTAATGTGTTGAACCTGACTTTACTGCGTTTCTATTTTTCCAAGCTATGGGTTACCGAGAGTAGCGACCTACATCGACAAACGGCGCGGGATGTTGTTCCAAGTAGCCAACTGCCCACTCCGCGCCTCCGGTCTCGGCGCCTCCTCATGTTGCGTTTGCCCCAACCTGTCCGCCACATACATGACTATCGTGGTTGAACCACATTAAGAATCGCTCTAGACCATACCATATTAGTATCGTCAAAACCATACCACGTTAATTATGGTGTTGAACCGCGTTAAAAACCGCGTTAAAAAACCGCGTTAAGTACATAAGCATTAATTTGAACGTGTTGGCGTGGTTACTTGCTTTAATACCAATCTATTCCACCCGCTCCCTCATCCACAACACCAAGGAGAGTTTCCTGAAGCTCTGGATCGATCGGTAGACCCACTCCACTGTCCCGAACGGGCTTAATGTGCCTCTGTCGTATCCAGTTGCCGATACACTCGATCATCTCGATAGTTCTTAGCTAGAGGTGAGGAGAAGAAGTAGATGTTGGTTGAGTTGCTAGCTATCTGAATGTAGGGCTTTATATACACAGTGATTTCTAAACAGACTATTCTAGAATGGCCTAGAATGGCTGACACTGATAGCCGTTAAATACATCAAATCTACAGAATTGATAACTAATCGGTAGTGACTACTGCCTGTAGAATGATAGCCTGCCTGTAATACGATAAAGGGGCGTTTCCCGGTTCGTTGTTGCCTGTCGGCATCAAGAGCTGTATCTCTGCATCCAACATGTAGTACCTGCCAAGCCATTAATGCGTTTTGCGGTTGAACCACATTAAGCTAATGGACTAACCTGGTTTAAACTCAACACCATCAAACCGCGGTTAGATATAAACCAGGTTTAGAACCACGTTAAGGTGGTCATGTATGGTCCGCCATGGCCTCAAGGCCCGCAGCCATCTTCGATAGTGTGACCTGGTACCAAGGGTCATTCACGCCGTCGGGCTGTGCAGATCGAGTGGCAAACTGGGCGAGCTAGCATTGCTGAGTGCCTCAGGAAACATGGTCTGGAGGCGCTCTAGTTTCTCTAGCAAGATGCCGCGACGCGTCTGATCCAGATGTGGGATTCGCAGGACAAAGTCGAGGATGAAGAGGAAGTCGTCGATTCGTAGGGCTGTTTCATCGAGTGTTGCTGCAGATACGTGGATCAGTACGTCGGCAATGGTGTCTGTAATCTCGAAGAGCTTTTGAGTGATGCTGGTGCCGTGGACTTCGATGTCTTGGCGTGACATGCTGGATACCTGTTGCCGGAGCGTCTGTGATAAACGTACAGGGAAAAGAAGCGACAGGCATTCTTCCGATGAGCGAGAAGACAGTAGTGTTCGACTCATGGCTAAACGCCAGACCAACGTGCGCAGCCATTCGCGTGTTATCGATAGATCGGCACGTTGCATCATGGACAGCATGGACAGTTCCCGGGCATCGGCTTCCGGGTCACCGTCGAGCTCGCGCGATTTGGCCTCGACCCAGGTGCTGGTGACGCTGCCTCCTTGCGAATCAAGCCAGCTGTTGAGAAACTCCCTATCCAACAGCCGAAAGAGTTTGATGGTTTGGTTAAAGCCTTCGTGAACTTGTATCGAAAGCGTAGGATCGTCTTCAGGTAAGGTGTAGAGCGGGGGTAGAATGGCTTGACGATAGTGCAAGATGGCTAGAAAACGCTCGTGTATGTATGCTTGCCAGTATAGCCGCTGTCTTCGAGACCGCTCTGGAGGCGATATCTGAGCCGCATTTTCCGGGTTGTCTATTCTTAGGAGTTGGATGATCGAAATCGCATCCCTCATGTAGTAGAACGCGGCGTCGCTGCCTTGCAGACTGATTAGGTAGTTGTGTATGAACATGGACTGCACGGCCCGCATCACTGAGAAGTGGAAATGTGTGTGAGCCGGTCTCATGTTTTCCATCGAATAGTCCATGAGGCTCTCAATGGTCTGAACGACTTCGTCTGTTCTGCGATCGCCATAGCGTGTGAGATTGAGTGTGCAACCGCCAAAAGTGTACACAAATGAGCGAACATCTTGGTTGGTGTCCATAATCTCGATGTACTTTCTGAGCTCATATTGGGTAATGACCGGATGGGCAGGGTAAACTCTATCGACGTAATCTGGTATGAGGTCGAGAAAGAATGTCTTGCTGTACTGCGACGTGAATGAAGGTACGGGAGATGCTGCCCTGGGTTAGCCGCAGCATTCCACGTTTTAGCTGGAATCTTCAAAGAGACATACTAGATTCGGCTCCGGTGCGTTCAACCGTCGGTGAAATAGGACTATACGACGCCTGAAAGCCGACTTGTCCTGGACGGGCAGGTAATATCGGTGGTGACATCGTTGGCGGGTTGGACGTTTGCTTCCTGAATTCCGCAATGATGTGACCTCTCTTGCCCTGTGACCTTTGCTTGCTAGACGGCGAGTAGATGCACCGGAGACCCAGATGCGCACATTGCTGGCAGCGCGTCTGCCCGTTGCAACGCACTTTCCTTCTTTTGCACGCGTTGCATGCTTTGGAGACTCTTTTTTTTGAAGGCTGGTCCATAGTAGCGGGTCATGTTGCGTGCATAATGCTTTTGTACGAGCCTCGGTGTCGGAAGGGTCAGAAGATCCGGGGGCCGAACGAAGGAATGCGGAGACGCGCTAATGTCGGAGCTCCATCCCTGACTGGTTTGCCTGCATGATGGGGTCAGTGCGGCTGAAGATGCAGGTGAGAGTGGTATGGAAGTCAGAGCGGAGAGAATCAATACGCGTACCTGAATCGTGACGGATGATCTCATACGCATAGCAACGTGCGTTGTGCCGGTATGCTTAGTTAGCTAGGTGTCAGTCCGCTTGAATTAACGATGAGAGCGGCGAAGAACCATTATCCTTGAAGCACTTAAAGACGTGCAAGGTCCCGCCACTAGAGGCTTAACAGCTAATAGATTACCTTATCCTGCCGTACACTGCCGTGGAAGCAATGGAAGCTTCTCAAGGCACAGCACAAGGTTAAATTTCTCGCTTCAACTATGTCCTTCCCGCGAATCACTTAGCCACCGATTCAGGAAAATTTACCAATGGATGGCTCACAGAAACGAAACTAATCCTAGGCAAGGTTTCTATAGTGGTTAATGATCGCACGAGCCGCATGGCTTACCGCACATGCAGCTTGGCGATGTGACGGTGCGTGGTGCTAACGGACGGGTAGCTGGGGAAGCTATGCCCTGGCCACTGGCCGCCGTCCACAAAGAAATGAAGCTGGCTATGCTGCCCTTGCGCTGACCATTGTGGTGTGCGAGCGCATTGAAGTCCTCCTGCATCCTACACTCAGTAGCGTTAATATTGTTGTGTACTTGTACCTCTCTCAAACCCTCGTTCCCCAACCGGGCCTGCCGACGTCATGCTGTGGTTTGTACAAGCATTTTTGGTGGTCGGCCTCGCGCAGGCACAGACGCCGCAGGTATGTCCAGACATTCTTTAGCTGCACATTACAACACCACTATTGCTACGAGATGTTTATATACCAAGCTGCAGAGGTGCTGCCGGATCTGGCGCATTTCGTTGTTGCGCTCTTTCCATTCCTTCGCGCAGTACAATTCAGGCTCCCAGCCTTGTTTACGAGGTCAAGTTGACCATAAACAAGTATCCTAACACCACAACCCCAGGCGCAAACAACACAGTTAGCAGTCCCTTGGATTTTGCTACAAGGCCGCCATTCTATCCAAGTCCGTACGTACAATCTCCATGTTCTGCAGAGCCCTTAGCCTTGGATGCCGAAGTTTGACATTTCGTGGGGAAGGACTACCATCACTACTCTTCATATCTATATGGGGAAGACGCGACTTATTTGAAGTTTCGTAGCCGCCTCCAAATCGCCTTTCGTCCTATGTTGCAAGCAACCTGTGCCCCGATACTGACTTCAGAACAACTGGAGCGACGGTGCCGGCGACTGGGTTCAGGCGTATGCGCAAGCAAAGGCGTTCATCAGCCAGTTGATCTTTCACGAGAAGGTCAAACTCACCACCGGCACAGGATGGCAGAGTGGATTCTGCGTCGGCGAAGCGGGCGCCATCCCGCGTCTCGGCTTCATGCGCTCTGCATGCAGGACAGCCCTCTGGGTCTCCGTTTTGCGGACTACGTCTCAGCTTTCGCAGCAGGCGGCACTGTCGCCGCATCTCAACAACGCGATAATATAATATATAGATGTTTATAGAGTGGATTAAGTACAATCTTAGGTATCCTTCTTACATGTACGTAAGTTATGCTCAGTCTCTTTGCACCTGCTGCAGCGCGCTACAGCCCGGCAGCTAAGGCCTAATTGCTCTCCTTCTTGACGCTCTTCACGAGCAATCTGCTGGTCAGCCTCTCGCTGAGCGAGTGTATCCTCTCCAGACCCCTTTGTCAAGACTCCACGCTTCTGGAGTCGCTTTTTCTTGCGCTGCTTACGCGCTGACGCTGCTTCGTTGGCTCTCTCAAGGCTGGTGATCCGATCGCGCATCAGCTCAGCTGAGAGCATCATCACCTCAGCGCCCTTCTTGAGCTGGTTAATCGCCTCAATGATCGAAGCTGGTGATGAGCTCTTGTGCCGTCGCACGCGATCACGTATCGACGTTGATTGAGCCTCAAGCTCACGTACGTTGCTCCCAGAGAGCCTCTAGTAGAGCAGCTGGAGTAGGCGTACGCAGCTGCACGTCGAGCTTTGATAGGACAACGTCTGGCTGGAGAGGAACAAGGCCTGCGCCTCGAAAAGCTGAGCAGATATTGGCTGACGTGAACGATTGATCGAAGGCTGCCTTAAACGCTGGCAGAAACTCGAGCTTCGTGATGTAGTTGATGTGGTGGCGGATCAGAGCCTCAATCTCGCGGCTGTATGCGCGCTTCAAAGGCGAGAAGCAGCCAACGTCAAGAGGCCATAGCAGGTGAGATGAGTGATGTGGCATACAGAGCGTGTAGATATTGTTCTCCTTGCAGAGCTCTTGAAATTTAAGCGACTGGTGGCTCTCGTGGCCATCAAGGATAAGCAGCCGACGTGCTCCAACTACCTTGCCCTCTGTATGCTCAATGAAGTGCTTTAGCCACTCAGCTCCTATCTCGTTGGTTGTCTAGCCGTTGTCTCTAACTGCGATCGCCCAGTCGCGTGGGATATCCTCCTCGTACCAGGCAGACAGGTGATACTGGCCAGTGAAGATGAGGAATGGTGGGACTGGCCAGCCAGCAGCGTTAATCGCAGCGATCAACGTCACCCACTCACGATTGCCAGGCTGAACAGCTTTTGGCCTGCCTCTCCTCTCTGACCCTGTCACGACGAGCTGAGTCGTGATCTTGCCCATCATGAAGCCAGCCTCGTCAAAGTTATAGACGTCCTCGTCGCAGATTCCGTACTTGGCCTTCGTTTGCTCTACAAGCTCGAACCAGCTTTGGATTAACACTGGATCCTCACATAGAGCTCTCGGTCTATCTTACGCTCGATTAAAACCTGTCGTGAGACTGTCTGTACGCTTGACAAAGTTGGCTGGCCACTTCTGCCCAACCTGGCCAGCGCCGCGCGCAGCCAGCAGCTTATCAGCTATATCACGTACAACTGCGTACGTGGGCGCAAAGCCACGTTGATCTAAGTCAAGTATATGGCCGACAATCACCTCCTCATCTAGCTGGGTAAGCTTCTTCGAGCTGGGCTGGCAATCGCGTTGGGCAGGTACACGAGCGCGTCGGTGGCGGAGCGTTGTTTCGGCTAGGTTGTAGATTGTAGCAGCAGGGCGATTGCGTTGGATCTGTCCAACGTTAATAGAGGAAATACCAAGCTAGATATCTGCTTCATTTGATGATAATTGAGTAACGTTACGTGGAGCCATTGTACGTTGAGATGAGAGAGGTGCGCAAACTTGGTGGGTTGCGCCGCTCGATTGCCACATACGTTATCAAAGTATCAAATCGCGAAGATGGCTTGCACTCACGCTCTACTGGATTTTTTTATCTGGCTTCGGGAAAAGTCGGAAAGTTTTCCACCATGCCGTTTTCACTTAAACTTGTGGATTGAACTATAGCGAATGTTCTGGTGCCCTTGGCTGTCATTCGATCCATACGTTGTACTGTGTGGCTTAGATATAAGCGATTCTCTGGAGCACGATTAACCTCGAATTCGTTGACCCTGCCGCCAATTATCGCCTAACTAAACCAGATAGTTGTCTAGAGGCCGAAAGAGCTTGATTCCAGTAGGAAGTTTCTCCCTATGACCTAAAAGTATTGACAGTATAAGGAAGTAGTTGGTGGATTGATAGGGTCTATCGAAGTGAGTGAATATTTACATTCCTGTTACATAAGCTGTGATGGAAAAAAAATCTCAAGGTGGGATCGATAGCTGACAGGCACGAAAACTCCATCTTCCGCCGTCATCTGACATCTTTTTTAAATGTCATTCATTCCGCTCGTACCTAAACAGAAAAGTATCCAATAGTCTCTGGGTACACGTTCTCGTTATCGATGTACCTGGCAATGCTCTGGCCATTCCTTGTAATCATGTTCTGCACGCCAATTGTGCTCAGAGCATAGATTTTCAAGTTGTTCGTGCTGCCCTCAAGGCGAACAATCTCTGACTGGCAATCGGAGTTGCCAGGATTGTCACTGCACTTAGTGATGTAATTGTTGAAGAATGAGTAGAAGCCAGCGCCATAGATGAAAAGATTCTGAGAGTCGCGGACGCGAAGGGCCACGGTGCTGCAGTTTCCAGGAAGGCAGCTGTCATAATTGGGGTCAAGGTTATTGTTGAATGGGAAAGGTTGACCTCGGACGTCCGGAGCCGGCATCCAGTAAGGAGTTTCAGTTTGGAGGAAGGTTGCAAACAGGTTCTTGACATTGACAAAGTTGTACTGGTAGATCGCGTGATGCTCACTTCCAGAACCAATAAGCCATATGTTGCTTGCTTCAATTAGAAGGCCACGCCCAGTGTAGATGGTAATCTGGGTGGAGCAGCAATCATCCAGATCGTGGTCGGCAGTCCATAACCAACTGTTCTCGATGTAAGCGCCAGTGCCCGATGGTGTGATGTGCATCGACATGTATGCTGTCATGCAAGCTTTGTTGATGCTACCAAACTTCGGACAATTAGCGAGAGACTGGTTGGATCCCGCGAAACCACCAATGCGGGTGTGGACATCCCACATCCCGCTTCCTCGAGCCGCGTTAAGGTTCCATTGGATGAGAGTAGCGCCAGGTGTGGTGCCCTGGGTGGCAATGATCATGTCCGACCACTCAACGCTGCCAGATTGCCCGGCATTGCCGACTTTAATGACAGGTACGGGGTTGTTAACATCACCGAACGCTCTGCCGGCAGCCATGATGACAGGAAAGGACTCGCCGACGACGCGGGACCCTGGGGGGAGGTTGATGGTCTTGGTGACCTTGTAGGTGCCTTGGTCAAAGTACACGATCTTGTTGGAGGATACAGCACTGTTGAGAGCATTCTGGATGGCGTTGCTGTCATCGGTAGAGCCGTCCCCTCGAGCTCCCGCAGAACGGATGCTGATAAAGTCGGATACTGGGCTGTTCTGATAGTATGGCTTCGATTTGTAGTAGTAATTGTTTCCGTTGCCGAGGAGGCTGCTAGGGCGTTGGGCAGGTGTGAATGATCCCTGAACTCTCTGGGGACCGTTGGGCGTGTAGCGATTACCTTGCGCCCAGCCAGTAATTGTAGTACTGCCGCCGGCCAGGTATGCTCCATTCGGGCCTCTAACGGCCACATCGACGTTCTGGATGACTACATTTTCAATGTTCAAGCTGCCAGCGGCGGCGGGGCTAGAACCAGTAGTCCAGGCAGTGTTGATAAAGGTGGGGACATTGGTAATGGTGCTATCGATAATGTTGACGGAGCCGACTGTCTGTGCGGCAGGGCCACCGTTGTTCAAGGAGAATGCAGTTCCGCAGTCTGTGATGGTCATGGCTTGGTACGTAAATCCCCAGTTCCAGATCTGCGAAATGGCGGTGACAGCACCAGAAATGCGGACGTTGCGGACGGTGAACTGCTGATTACCAACGTTCAAGCCATAGAGACCCCCCGTAATAGTGAGGTCGTTCATAAACCCACCAGAGCCTTATGCGTGTCAGCATGTGCGTAAGTCCAGGCAGAGGGAACTCACCATTCTCGATAAAGATGCCCTGTTGCTGCGAGGCGGAAGAGACTTGCATCCTGATCTGGATGTTCTGAAGACTTGTCGCTTGAGAAACAGCCCAATGAATACCGGTGGCAACAGTGCCAGGAGCAACCGGAGTCAAATCGATGACGAAGTTACGGATCTGTCTGAAGAATACGTTGGTCGAGACCCAACCTTGACTACCATCACTCTGGTACTGATTGGCATCAATCACACCGAGACCAACAAAGTTAGGAGTGGCTTTGAGGATCGGAAGCGAATTGGGGTTTCCGATCATCATAGTGTTGTAATACTGAATGATAGAGTTGGACACGACATAGGTGCCACCCGGAAAGTAGACCACGGCGGGGGTAGTGGTGGAAGAATCGCAGAAACCAGGGCCACACCGGCCTTGATCGCTCATCGCGCGGTTGATCGCAGCAGTGTCGTCCGTTACACCGTCGCCTTGCACACTTTAGTACATGCTTGGATCAGAATGGTTGGAAATACACACCCTTGGCACCATAGTCTTTGACGTTTCGCCAAACCTTGTATCCGTCTGGATTAGGATTGAATGCGGCTCTTCCTTGTTTCGCAATGTCGGCCATCCAGTAACCCACGTCGGCAGCCTCAACCTCGCCAGCTACGGAAGCGAACTCATCCACCATAGTAGCTTTGGGAGCAGAGTTGGCAGTCTTTGTTGCCGTTGCAGTGTAGTTGGTGAAATCGCCAGCAGCCAGGGCAGAAGCTACGAACTGGCTTACTTGGGGAAGATCAACAAGAGCCTGGGCTCCGGTGACCAAGAGGAGGAGGGTTAGAGAACGCATATTGAAACTCTGTCTCGTTAGGAATGGGCAGCGCCGTCAGGTTTGGCGTAGAGTATCAAGAAGGGTTGACGAGGATGCATCCAGAAAGCACCGAACCAGAGTTACTCTTATACACCCTGAGAGGCAAGACGTGCGGCCATGGTGCAGAGTGTGTTTTGCTCCAGCTTCAGAAGCGGTGCTGGAAATGAGCACCATCCCATGCGCCCAGCATCGTTGGCACAGAGCAGCTGGCCACTTCACGGTGAGCGCCGGATACCAGGATGGCCTGGATCTACCAGTGATTGGACAGGTATGAAGCGGGAACCTGGGATCGAACACTCATCCGTGTGCAGGGCTTTCATCGAAGAGGTATGGTTGCTTGGGTTGCCACGGTCATGCGAGCTTCCACTACCTAAGCCTTCCCAGCGAGATGAACAATCTCCTTCTCAGGGAAGTGCACTTTATTCTATATTGGTGCCTACAGGGGAGTGTGTTGTGCCATGTTGGGTTGTTGCACCAACACAATATTTAATCGTTTCTGAAGCTATTAGCGTATCGGTAACAGCCACTTAGCGAAGCTAGACAGAAGACTAGCACAACGATGTGACTCGCTAGTGAATGCCAGTATTGACCTAATGCAGGTAAAGAAATGATGCACCACACCCAACACATTTCCTCTACATACTCACCCACCCAGATCTGCTTAGGAAATATGATAGGTCTGCATACGAACTTGTCGGCACGCCACTTGTGATAGCATGCATGCCTGATCACAAAGTAACAAGACGGCATGCCTGACTAGGTTGCAATGTCCGCAGTAACAAGTGTCAGTATGATCATTGCTGCAAGGGTGCGGATCATCGCACGAGGCTTTTGCGAGCGTTGACCCGTACGTTGAGCCAGCGGGTGCGGGCCGGAACCCCAAACTTCCGCCAGCCAAGACGCTAATCAGGCCATGGCATCGCTGGCCAACATGCATTGGGACTTATGTTTGGGAATTCAGCATGGAGGTGTCCCGTAGAGTAAGGCAGTGGAGGAAGGATTCCTCACAAGCACTGTTCTTGTTTGGTGTCAGATTACGTAACGTTAGCTGCTCCGAACTTGTATAGAGAAACGTTCAGGGATCCGCTGAAGGGAGGGTGGGGTTGTTTAATTGAACGAAAAGAGATTATCCTGCAATTCCAAGCTGCCGCGTAGCTAATGAAGGCTTCTGTCTGTTTCACCATAGCAATTTACATGTGGTGACATGTCGGCCCAAGTCTAATGCTGATAAGGTCTAGTGGCATCTCAGTGCGGAAGGTGGTATGAATCTTGAGCCAACTTGTCGTTTGAGTCCTGTTGACCTCATACATCCCTGACGACACACTGACAGCTTCCTCAGGCTAACTTTAATCGAGTCACCAGCCGGCGTCGCTCTTTTGCCGCGAACGACAGCGATGCCGTCGTAGAGAATGGATCCTGTGTCTTTGAAAGGCAGCGAGCAGACAGCAAACCACTGTAACCTTCGTGCGCTCAATCAGCGCTCCCCGCGGCTATGCGACTTTCACGGGCCAGAATCCTGATGTGCGGACAAGCTTGTGCCACTGCCGGGCAAGGCGTTGTCGAGATCTCTCGTCTCGTCGCAGGTTTAGTCCGATGTGACCCATATACCCATGACCTGAACCACTGAATGCGGCGTCTCCGCAGCGTAAGAGTCTACGCGATACCTTAATTTGACCCATTTTCCAACTGCGCTTTTGCATAGTCTACGCACGTTCAAATACCATTTTCAGGCAGGATTGATATACGCAATAAGCGAGCTAGCGAGTCGCATGCATAAGCCTTGCAATTCGCAGACCATCACCTTAGGAAACGATCCCAGTACACCAAAGTCCAGAGAACTTGTTTATTGCGTTCAGATGTCGGACTTGATCCGCGGAAGATAGATCTTGTTTCAAAAACTGCAAAGGTCACTCCCCTTTGAATATCCCAAGCAACATTTCCAATATCTGAAACCGCCGAACACTACGCAAAGCCGATCGCCACGACTAGTAGCACGAGCATAGAGGTGCCTAGAATTTTCTCAGCCGCCATGGTCACGCTGTCTTGTCAGGCCTTTCGAACTGCCCGACCAGGTTGGTCTCCGCCGACCACCTTAGCACGTTAATATTCGACCCCTGTGGTACTGGGGTCCACTGTAACAACGAAAGGCTTTCTTCCCGAATGTCATTACTACACCCGACAAGTAATGCGAGTATAATCCCAGTCTGTCGCTCAATCTCCCCAGCAGGGTCCTCTACTATGTCTAGGTGCAGCAGATCCAAGATGAGTCCTTGCCAGGGGCGTGGTAGAATGCACACCAGAGATGAACATCTATAAGAACACGAGGCGAGCCCGGATCATGATACTGCTGTGTAGCTATACGGCAAACATTTCGTGCGCATTCTTTCAGCCATGTCTTCCAGAGCAGTCTTCGTATCGCTTCTCTTCCTTTGGCACTGTACTGTTGCATCACCAGCGGGTCCTGGATCCTGGCCGAACGGCACTTCTTCTCCTGTCAAGGATGTTCATACCGCTGCAGCGTATAGTTTGATAGACATATACGATGCAACTAACTGGCTCGACAAGTTCAACGTTGAGGCTGTACGTAGTTGAGCCCATCACTATTTTATATATGCTGACTTTGTGTAGATCCCCGATCCCACTCGTACGTCTTAGGTTTACAAACCCACACATACATACTAACGTTCCCTTTCATAGACGGCTTTGTCGAATATGTCAACGCTCAGCAAGCTCGGGAATTGGGCTTGATGCAAGCACATGGAAATCAGATGTACATGGGAGCGGATACATCATCGTACCTCGACCCCAAAGGGCCTGGACGAAAGAGTGTCAGAATTCAGAGCAAGACGGCATACAACCGTGCGCTTGTAATTGCGGACTTTGCGCATGTGCCTGGCGCTGCCTGCGGTTCTTGGCCAGCATTGTACGTATAACCAGAGCTTCGACGTGCATGGACTGATACAGTCATAGCTGGATGGTCGGCCCTAACTGGCCTCACCAAGGCGAGCTCGACATCTACGAAGGTGTCCACCTGAATACGAACAACCAGGTGACCCTGCACACATCCCCAGGTTGCATCCCCTCTATAGGCGAAGGTGGCGAGACTGGTCGTCGCAACACCAATCCGGACTGTGGCGCAAACGGTGGGTTCGAAGGCTGCGGTGTCTTGTCCGACAGTCCAACGTCCTTTGGCTCAGCCTTCAACGGCGAAGGAGGCGGTGTATATGCTACTTTATGGACGTCTTCTGGCATCAAGGTCTGGTACTTTCCCTCATGGAATGTGCCTGAGAACATTAGGAGTGGTGGTCCAAATCCGGATTCGTGGGGAACGCCTGTTGCAAACTTCGGTAATGGATGTGATTTTAACGAAAGGTTCAGGGACATGAATATCGTGAGTACTCTATGATGATCTTTGGGTTGGGAGTGAGCAAATGCAAGGGTTGGTGATGCTAACATCTGACGGCAGATTTTCGATATAACCTTTTGCGGTGACTGGGCTGGCGGTGTCTGGGGTTCGACGTCTTGCGCGCAGGCGAACCCGAGCTGTAATGCGTATGTGGCTAGCCAACCTCAGGCGTTCTATGACGTAAGAACATCCATATTTCAGCGCAGGTCATTGCTAATTCACTACAGAGCTACTGGTTGGTGAACTCGGTGAAGGTGTACAGCGTCTAAGCACCAGAGATATCCAACGGTGTAACTTCGATATAAAACAAGAGTACTCTGATACCTGAACGTGGTTGCCTGGAGAGGCTTGTTGCTCTTTACATTCTCGAGCTGGTCTCTATTTTCAATATCAGTCTAGCGCTGCTTTTATGTCCATACCGGTCTCTTCTTTCCATCATCGTTTCGAGTTGGCCGTGGGCATATCGGACTGGCACACTTTGCCAATGGCTCCTGAAGACCAATTTTCTATTCCTGTTTATACGACACCTTCTTCATCGTGGAGTTAAGTAGCCTGGCTTCATAAACTATTCGCACTCCATCGCCACTTGCAAAGCTTCTACCTCGCACTTTTTGAGCTTTTCGTCAGCTCACATCACCTTGCCGGGATGGATGGCCTATATCGGAACGAGTTTTCCGAGCTGGTTGGAGGGTTACAGGGCTCTGCCAGTGTAATTTAGATCTGGTACTATTGTCTTCTCAGATATCTACTCGCCTAATCACGCCTCTGCGAGCTTTGCAGCCTCGATACGATATAGACCCAACTTTTGCAACTGCACCGAGGCCTCAGCATCTATGTCAAGCTCTGCGGGGCGCTCAGCGATCTGAATCTCTAGCTAGGCGCACCTGTCAGGTGCTTGGCAAGGTAGGAAAGGCTATCGCGATCGCAAATACTCGATCAGCTCAATTGCAATTCGAGAATCAGTAATCCAAATATCGACATGGACAGATCTATGACACCCAAACTAGGAAGCTAGTTCGCGTCAAACCAAATGAGCGCTTTAGCGGCGTTGAGGTTATGAAGGCTGCAATCGATCTAGCTGCTGCTACAGCCGCTCAAAACGCTGAAAAAGATGTGAAGATTATGCCTGCGAGGACAGCAACAACAGCTCTGACGCTTCAATCTATGTGTACTCAGTGGCAAATACAATATATGTTGGTTGATATATCGAGCTTCAAAATCGGTCGCCACGATTTGGTGGGGCGGGGGGAAACTAAGGGTGCACGAAAACTAGGTTGGCGAGCTTACCACAGTGGCCGTCAAGAAATATGATCTTACACGAACTACCCTGCCCTCTGAGACAGCCTCATGAGCTTGCTCAACCATGTTGGGAGATCATGCACTAGCGGAGTGACGGAGTGTCAGGGTAAATGAGGGTTTCGACATGGTTTCGATCTTTTTATAATTTCCGTGCTTTTGCTTCCTACCGGACCTTGCAAACTAGCGGCGCGATGACTGCGGCGACTCGCGAGCGTGGCTGAACACTTAGCAGACACAATTCCGGCATTCCGCGGCGCTAGGGCCCTTGCCACTCGTACCAGGATTCTTGCTTGGCACACCTGGACAGAGCAATGGACAGAGCTCCGAGGGTTACAAAACACAGCGGCCTTTAGTAATTGGACAGCTGATCGTGTTATCGCTTGTGAACCACGTTGCGCGACAGACATGCGCCGTCAGGGTGTTACTGTATCTTTCGAGTGCGTGAAATGGTCGTATTCAACATACACAGGCGGGCTGGCGTGATTTGTCCCCCCGTTTTTGAGATTTGTCCCCCGCTGAAGTACCGAATTGCTTTGGATCCACACAACTTAACACCAGCAAAATTTTAAATAAGTTTTCAAACGTCATAAGTTATTCTAGGGCCTCGCAAATCCTCCTCAAAAATTTAAAGCCAAAGATCAGCCTGTGTTGTAGTTCAATTGCATGTTAAAGTTGGTGACATTTTCGAAGAAATCGCCAACTTCAACTCTACTTAGCTCGTTCCCATCGCTGTCGGAAGTTACAAAATGCAGGCGAGAGGTACTTTAGTGTATGCAGAACGTATTCTAAGCTTCAAAGATAAAAATTACACGTAGTGTTGCGGTGAAATTGCATTGCGGAGCGCAAAAGTTGCCATTTTCGGTACTTCGGCGGGAGACAAATCTCAAAAACGGGGGGACAAATCACGCCAGCCACACAGGCGCCTGGCAGTCCTTTCTCGCTGCGGCTACACCTCGTTGGCTACCCAAATGCGGGATTGCCGGGACGAAAAGACCAGAGCTATTAGAAGTACGTCAATCCTGGCTACTGCCCCGCAGCTCTGCCGTTCGCGCAATTACGGCCTGTCCGACATTCCGCGCTCCGGCACGACGCACATTGCCATGCGTATCAGTTCATCCTTCACGATTCAGGTACGCGTATTAATTCTCTCCGCTCCGACTTCCAAACCTCTCACACCTGCCGCTTCTGCCCCATTGACTGACCCCATCACGTGGGCAAAACTAGTTAGAGATGAGGCTCTGACGTTAGCGCGTCTCCGCATTTCTTTCGTTCCGTCCCCACATCTTTTGACCCCTTCCGACACCGATGCTTATACAAAAACATTATGCACGTAATATGTCCCGCTACCATGGACCAGCCTTCACAAAAAAGAGTCTCCAAAGCGTGTGACGCATGCAAAAGAAGGAAAGTGCGTTGCAACGGGCAGACGCGCTGCCAGCAATGTGCGCATCTGGGTCTCCGGTGCATCTACTCGCCGTCTAGCAAGCAAAGGTCACAGGGCAAGAGAGGTCACATCATTGCGGAATTCAGGAAGCAAACGTCCAACTCACCAACGATTTCACCACCGATATTACCTGCCCGTCCAGGACAAGTCGGCTTTCAGGCGTCGTATAGTCCCATTTCACCGACGGTTGGACGCACCGGAGCCGAATCTAGTATGTCTCTTTGAAGGTTCCAGCTAGCACGTGGAATGCTGCGGCTAACCCAGGGCAGCATCTCCCGTACCTTCATTCACGTCGCAGTACAGCAAGGCATTCTTTCTCGACCTCATACCAGATTACGTCGATAGAGTTTACCCTGTCCATCCGGTCATAACCGAATATGAGCTCAGACAGTACATCGAGGTCATGGACACTGATCAAGATATTCGCTCATTTGTGTACACTATTGGCGGTTGTACACTCAATCTCACGCGCTGTGGCGACCGCAGAACAGACGAAGTCGTCCAGACCATTACGAGCCTCATGGACTGTTCGATCGAAAACATGAGACCAGCTCACACACATTTCCACTTCTCAGTGATGCGGGCCGTGCAGTCCATGTTCATACACAACTACTTGATGAGTCTGCAAGGCAGCGACGCCGCCTTTTACTACATGAGGGATGCGGTTTCGATCGTCCAACTCCTGAGAATAGACAACCCGGAAAATGCGGCTCAGATATCGCCTCCGGAGCGGTCTCGAAGACAGCGGCTATACTGGCAAGCATACATACACGAGCGTTTTCTAGCCATCTTGCACTATCGTCAAGCCATTCTACCCCCGCTCTACACCTTACCTGAAGACGATCCTACGCTTTCGATACAAGTTCACGAAGGCTTTAACCAAACCATCAAACTCTTTCGGCTGTTGGATAGGGAGTTTCTCAACAGCTGGCTTGATTCGCAAGGAGGCAGCGTCACCAGCACCTGGGTCGAGGCCAAATCGCGCGAGCTCGACGGTGACCCGGAAGCCGATGCCCGGGAACTGTCCATGCTGTCCATGATGCAACGTGCCGATCTATCGATAACACGCGAATGGCTGCGCACGTTGGTCTGGCGTTTAGCCATGAGTCGAACACTACTGTCTTCTCGCTCATCGGAAGAATGCCTGTCGCTTCTTTTCCCTGTACGTTTATCACAGACGCTCCGGCAACAGGTATCCAGCATGTCACGCCAAGACATCGAAGTCCACGGCACCAGCATCACTCAAAAGCTCTTCGAGATTACAGACACCATTGCCGACGTACTGATCCACGTATCTGCAGCAACACTCGATGAAACAGCCCTACGAATCGACGACTTCCTCTTCATCCTCGACTTTGTCCTGCGAATCCCACATCTGGATCAGACGCGTCGCGGCATCTTGCTAGAGAAACTAGAGCGCCTCCAGACCATGTTTCCTGAGGCACTCAGCAATGCCAGCTCGCCCAGTTTGCCACTCGATCTGCGCAGCCCCGGCGACGTGAATGACCCTTGATACCAGGTCACACGATCGAAAACGGCTGCGGGTCTTGACATCATGGCAGACGGGTCGGGGCCAACGCAACATGAGGAGGTACCGAGACCGGAGGCGCGGGGTGGCCGGTTGGCCACTCGGAATAACGTCTCACGCCGTTTGTCGATGCAGGTCGCTGCTTTCGGTAACCCATAGCTTGGAAAAATAAAAACGCAGTAAAGACAGGTTCAACACATTACTTCAGGCTTTTCCGACTGCAAGCGACGATAACATTCGTGATTTTAGCCAATGCGTAAGTAACTCGTTGGAAGAGGCATGGCCTCCTACTTTACTCCAAGGTATCTACGCAAGTAAATAAATCCTCCTCTCCAAAACCGCCAACTCCTTCTCAACGCACCTTTCCACACTACTAAACAGCAACCCCATCTTCTACCCCTTCACAACTTCCGGGAACTCCGACCCCTTCCTCTTATCCGTAAAATTGCAAATGCACACGGCCTTCTTCTCTTGCCACGTCTTGCTGAAGACGGAGAAATCCTGATTCTCAACGTTCAAGTCATTGTATTGCCCGTGCACAAGGAGATCATTGTGCTGTTTGTGGATTTGCAGGATGCGTTTCCCGAAGGCGAGCACGGAGGTTTTGTCGTTCCGTTGTTGCTTGGCGTTGCATACTGCGGCGTCTTCTAGGGGCAACAGGTGCTGTGGAGGAGGGGGCAAATACTGTAGCATAGTCAACAGCTAGTGGCTTCGTTGCCCTCCTGCTCAGCTGAGGTCTTTCTCGCCTTGGCTATTCTGATTCTGCCTCTAGTTACCCAAGCTGGCCAAACGAAACATGTCAAGGAAAAAGAAGCTCAAGGTTATGTCCATGCTCTGTATTGGTTTCATAGTTACGGTTGTTGGCTGCCTTTGTATCTAGGCCTTCATGCAATTTGTTAGAACAAAAAACCCAACTTGTAATGCCCGCACAGCGGTCTCCATATTCATATCCGCTAGAGTTATGCCTCGCAGATAACAATACTTCCGGTGTACGTTCGTGCGCGACCAAACCAAATCTCTTTAGAGACATCGCCTGCATGCCGGTAAATGAAGCTGAGCAACTACCTGTTGACGCCACATTTTCCGAACATCCCTGCAGAAATAGCTGGAGTAGTATAGACTACAGCTGACCAATTCAAATCACTGCGTTGCGCTGCAATAGTGTGAAATAGCTTTGGTTTGGTGTGGTCTTGGCACAAGTGGGCAACTCGCTCGTGAGGTAACATGGTTGGCAAGCGAGCGGCCCACCCCACCAACTTTCTGCGCCTTGTGAATTCCTCCCTATCATGGCTCCCCCAATTCAAGCCCTACTAACCTCTTCTGAGGCTAATATACACCTTGCAATCTCAGCTATCAACAGAAGCCAAATTCAGTCTGTAAGAGATGCTGCGCAGACATTTGAAGTCCCCCGAACAACGCTTCGACGCCGACGCGCTGGAAAGCCTGCCCGACGCGATTGCCCACCTAACTCGAGGAAGCTCACCCAGTTAGAAGAGGAGGTGATTATTAGCTATATAATCGATCTGGATCAACGTGGATTTTCGCCTACGTACGCAGCTATACGTGATATGGCTGATAAGCTGCTCGCTGCGCGCGGCGCAGGCCAGGTTGGACGGAAGTGGCCAGCCAACTTTGTCAAGCGTACAGACAGTCTCACGACGTGTTTCAACCGAGCGTACGATAGGCAGAGAGCTCTGTGTGAGGATCCTGTGCTGATTAAGAGCTGGTTCGATCTAGTAGAGCAGACAAAGGCCAAGTACGGCATCTGCGATGAGGACGTCTACAACTTTGATGAGGCTGGCTTTATGATGGGCAAGATCACGACTCAGCTTGTCGTGACAGCGTCAGAGAGGAGACGCAGGCCAAAGGCTATCCAGCCAGGCAATCGCGAGTGGGTAACGGCGATCGCTGCGATCAACGCTGCTGGCTGGTCAGTACCGCCGTTCCTCATCTTTGCTGGCCAGTATCACCTGTCAGCCTGGTACGAGGAGGATATCCCACGCGACTGGGCTATCGCAGTTAGCGACAACGGCTGGACAACCAACGAGATAGGAGCTGAGTGGCTAAAGCACTTTATTAAGCATACTGAGGGCAAAGTAGTTGGAGCACGTCGGCTGCTTATCCTTGATGGCCACGAGAGCCACCAATCGCTTGAGTTTCAAGAGCTCTGCAAGGAGAACAATATCTACACGCTCTGTATGCCACCCCACTCATCTCACCTACTTCAGCCTCTTGACGTTGGCTGCTTTTCGCCATTAAAGCGCGCGTACAGCCGTGAGGTTGAGGCCCTGATCCGCCACCACATCAACCACGTCACCAAGCTTGAGTTCCTGCCAGCCTTCAAGGCAGCCTTCAATCAATCCTTCACGTCAGCCAATATCTGCTCAGCTTTTCGAGGCGCAGGCCTTGTTCCTCTCCAGCCAGACGTTGTCCTATCAAAGCTAGACGTGCAGCTCCGTACGCCTACTCCAGCTGCTCTACCAGAGGCTCCTTGGGAGGCTCGTACACCGAGCAACGTACGTGAGCTTGAGGCTCAATCAACGTTAATACGTGATCGCGTTCGGCGGCACAAGAGCTCGTCGCCTGCCTCTATTATTAAAGCGATTAATCAGCTTAAGAAAGGGGCTAAGGTTATGATGCTCTCGGCTGAGCTAATGCGCGATCGAATTACCAGCCTTGAGCGAGCCAACGAGGCAGCGTCAGCGCGTAAACAACGTAAGAAAAAGCGTATACAGAAGCAAGGGACCTTAACAAAGGGAGAGGGGGAGGATATACTCGCTCAACGCGAGGTTGAGCAGCAGATTTCTCGTGAAGAGCGTCAAGGAGGAGCGCGATCAGGCCTTAGCCGCCAGGCTCTGGCGCGCTGCACGAGGTGCAGGGAGACTGGCCACAACTCACGTACATGCAAGAAAGATACTTAAGATACTGCTTAATCTACTAACGTGAGCGGCAAGCGAGCTGCGCACCCCCAAATTCACCAAAAATGACAAGAATTGCACCTTTATATCTTAACAACCACTACGCAGAACAGTCTAAGATATTTAGCATAGACGTTTTTGCGCTCCTAGAGTACACTTTGTATATATGAAACGATTAGATCTAGCAATTCTTTAGATATGAGATCATGGCCATACTTTAGCCCCCCAAATTTGAATATCTTAACAATAGCTTGGTTATAAACCTGAAGACTCTAACATATATCTAAGAAAAAGTATTTAAAGCCTATATCATAACACTAAAGATTTCCGCCTTATTGTTGTTGAGATATGAAGGTGCGATTCTTGTCATTTTTGGTGAATTTGGGGGTGCGCAGCTCGCTTGCCTGCGCAGCTCGCTTGCCGCTCACGTTATATAAATTTGTATATATTATCTCTTAACGTGGCTGTAGTGTGCGCTTAAATGGGCGCAGAAAGTTGGTGGGGTGGGCCGCTCGCTTGCGTGGGCCGCTCGCTTGCCAACCATGTTAAGTTATTTGTTTCCAAACATGATATTACTTATACAACGAAGGTATCGAACAGCCAACTCTAGGAACCTTCCCTCTGAAGCGGGTAATGGTTTTTGAGACAATACTCACCGGCCCTTGACTTCGCTGTCCGCTTCGAAGTCGCTCGTCGCGTAGGTGACCGTATGCGTTACTTCGACCGTGCGCATGATACCACCGGATTGCGCAATATCCCGCTCCAGTGAAAATCCCCCTTGAGCATGACTCACCAACTCTGCTTCATCGGATGAGTCTTCCAGATCGACCTTATTGTTCTCTTTGCCTATACTAAGGCGAGAGAGATTGAAAGCCGACAATTTGTGGGTACCAGAAGTGTTATTGCTAAGTCCGGTAGCCCGGGAAGAGCCATAACCGACGCCGGTCTTCAAGATATTGAATTGTGCAACCAAAACTGGAAGGCAGGTGCAGCTGAGCGCGATTCCAGCTTCAGCGTTGCTGTGATCCATCAGTAAACGCCCGCCTGTCGCAACGTGCTCACTTACCCTGATAGGACAATCTGAACGAAGATTATGGTGGCATCAGGCGACTTGCCCTCCGTCAGAATGAGATGCAGGCGCCACGCACTAAAGGCGGTCGCAAGACCCCCAACAGCCAGCATGCCGCTGACGCGCAGCTTCTTGTTGCGTGGGAGCTGTAAAGACCAGGTCAAAGGTAAGGGAAGGACGAGAATGATCGCATCAGTCACCGTGCTAATGATCGAGTCGGCAGTGATGACCGCAGACTGATTGAGACATTTTTCCGTCTGTCCTTTCCAGTAGGCTGAAATAGGCCAACAGATTCGAATCTTTAAGCTAAGAGAGATGATGTAGTAGAGGATCAACAAGCCTCCGAGGGCTTTGATGCCTTGTACTCGCCTTTTATAAGGGGCGAAGATTCGTGCAATTAGGGAGAGAAGACTAAGTTTGATGGAAAGAGTCATCGGGGCGTAGAAGATTGTAGCGGCATACGCTGCCTGTGCAGAGCTCGTCAGTAGCAACGAAGTGACGAGGGTCGACGACACACATACCTGGAAATAGTGGAAAACTCCTGTTGCAGGCACTTCCCACATGTGGTACCCTCCTCCATGAAAACTGACTAGTATCGTTGACATCATTAAACAACGCGCTGAACCCAGACGGCGAACTTACGGAGAATACCACAGACGCAATAACCAAGCATGAGAATCCATGAGATGAATGTAAGATCTACCACTCATCAGTGTGGTATTGCAGCAAAAGGCCTAGTACAACTTACAATCATCAACGGCAAGGTCCAAACCGACTACTCTAATTCTGTGAAGCGCTCTGATGAAGACGAAGAAGGAACAAGACGTAAGAGTTAACGCCTGCGTGACGAAGTTTATCGTCCGAATGACATCTGTAGGATGCTGCAAGTCGGCAACTATACCATCAGGTGGCGGCATTGCAGCTTGAGACATTGTTCGAACGTGTCTGATGACTTGTTAGCGGCTTCACTCCGCAGAGGGAGTAAGATGGATTCCTCACCCAAGGATACTGCGCAAAAAACAGAAAACAAATCAGGCGGCCTCAAGAAGACAGAAAGCTTTCGTTCCAGAGTCATGTTTGATAGAAAATAGTAATTGTTTCTTATCCGAACGGGGGTGGAGGGGGGGCTTGTGACACATCGTATCTTGGCGCTTAGGGATCTTCCGATCCTCCTGAGGAATACAGCGCAGGGGGCTCTAGCTCGGCGCGAGAGAAATGAGGCTAGCAGGCCCCATAGACTAGGTTCTATGCAACAACGGGGCAGTGCTCTGCCGCCAAAGACGCATATTGTGTTACTCTCGCCGTAGGAGCCTATGCAGATTGCAAGCCCCCCTCAGGCTCCTCCGTCGCTTCAAAAGTGGCCGAGTCTCAAGAACCGTTTGCTGTTCACGTATTCAACAGAAACCTTTCCTTCGCACTGTATCATGGCCGTTCCCGTCGGAGCTTATTCCAAGCTCTTCGAGCCGATGACCATCGGCGATGGAAAGATCCAGCCACAGTCCGCAACAAGCAAGTCAATCAATCTTGGGGTTGCCGATTGGTTTGCTTGTTGGCAACGTCGTCGTCGCTTGATTGTAGCTTGATTGTTAGTGTTTTGAGGCAGCTTGATTGCAACTTGATTAGTAGATTGATTAGATTGGACGCTAAGAGACTAAAGTTATATATAACTATAGTGGCTCAATAATCCACTCATGTATATTGTAGTCCTGTACAATCTCCTCGTCTGATACGTCGTCGCTATTGTTACCCTCTACACTGTTGTCGTACTGAGTCTTGAAGCCTGCTCTTGTCCACGATCGTATGAGTTGAAGAGCAGCTAGTAACTCACTGCCAATAGCTCGTCTTTTAGGTTCAAGTAAGTCGCCAAGCTCACTAAAGAGCCTCTCACACTCGCAGCTTGATGCTGGGATTGTTAGTATATCAATCGCAAACTGGCTTAAACATGGGTATTTTGAGCGCATTTGAATCCAGTAGGCGACTGGGTGACCAACACCCAAGTACTGCTCTCTGCTCCACTCTGGCTCTTGTGTCCTCCGGCGCTCGTACTCGTCGTCGTGAGCTGCCTCGTCTCTGGTGTTGTTGCGGCGTGTAAAGGCGCCAATTACGTCATCTATCCCACTTGCAATTGTTGTTCTGTGAGGATGAAGTTGAGGGCGTACACGCTGAGGTTTATAGGTCTGCCAGAGTTGCTGAAATCCAGCGTTAGCAGCAGTGAGCCACTCTGGCTTGTCGGCCCAGCTGTTCTCGCAGTAGTACTTGTAGTAAGGATGGAGGCAGACAGCAGCGTAGTAGGCAGGCGATCTATCGAGCTTATCGTAGTACTTATTGGCCTTACTCCAGGCAGTGCGTAGGTTGATATGAAGGTGGTCCTCTGGTGCGTCCGTGTGGTTGAAATCGACTTGCTCGTATGGCTGCGTGCGCGCTTCGAGCGCGCTAAGTATGTACTCAAAGACAGGAATAACCTCGTATATAGCACCAAACTTGCCTGCTTTACCGCGACCCTCAAGCCGCTCTGTAGCAAGCTTTAGCGGCTCTAAGCAGTCCTGGTACTCTGTTATTACTGCCCAATCAGCAGCTGTAAGACCGGTTGATCTCATCCAACTTGGAGCGTCCGAGAGCTTGTTGCCAGCTTGGTTTGCGCGTCTATCGTCAAGAGAGACGCGGCTAATATGGTGCTCAGCGTAGGAGTTATAAGCAGCTTGAAGTTGAGTTGCGCGTGCAAAGGCGGCGTAGTACGAGTTCCAGCGAGTAACAACAGGCTTGACTGGCTCGAGTACTCGGAGGCGCTCTCCAGCAGGCAACTCAGCGTTTGCGGCTCGCTGAAACTCTCTGAAAAGCTCATACTGTTGTGGCGTTTTAATGTAATTAATGTGTAACGGTTTGGGCCTTGCCCAGATCAACTCTAGTACGAGTTAGGATAGCTCATGTACGGTCATCTATATATGTAGCTTAGCCCACCTCAGATAGTCAATTCAGCGCAGTCCTCCCCTCTATCTTAACACCGTCACATAATGACGTTAATAAGCACGCCTAATGGTCCATCTTTACGACACTCGCCTAAGCACAACTCCTCTTGATCGAGCTGCTCAACAGCGTTGTTGTATGCCTCTCTATCTTTGCCAAATATAATCGCCTGGCCGATAAGATTGAGCATGTGAGGGCCGCAGCGGAGGCGTCGATGAGTAGCGTCAAAGTCGTATACGCGAGCGAGCGCAGCGATTGCAGTGTCGTTATTCGTAGCGTTATCGAGTACGAAGTAGCCTAGCCTGTCGCTAGTGATACTGTACTCCTCGAGCGTTTTGACGATAGTACTCGCAATAGCTTCGCCTGTATGCGAGCCTGCTAGCTGTGGCAGAGCGATAGGCAAGTCTTGGATTACTCCATAAGCGTTAGCAAAGTGCGCAACAATCCCAAAAAACCCGCGCTTGCCGCCCCTTGTCGTCCAGCCGTCGAAGCTTATATGTATTTTACCTGCAGCTTCTGACAGGGCCTGGACAACTTGGGGCTGTATGTCGCGGAAAAGGCGCATCACGTATGTAGCAACACTGCGAGGACTTACCCACAACGCTGCCTCAGCCTCTGGGTTTGCAAAGTTTATCATCTCTCGAAAGGAGGGCCTTGCAAGTAGCTCCATTGGTAGGTTGTTGTCGAGTAGGCAGAGTACTGTAGCCTGTCGAAACTGCTGTATATTGAAGTTGCCCATCGCGTTGGCAGCGTCCTGAGAGACTTCAACATCAGCCTCAAAGGCTTGTCGCAGAGAGAGCTGCCCACCAGACTGTTGCTGTTGTTTTATGCCGCTCTTTGTAAGCCGATGACCATGTCTCTGCTGACCAAGATGAGTAGCTGCAGCTGTTGTAGCTCTTGTAACGTCAAACATGCCGCTGCCTCCAGCGTCGATAGCCTTGTGAGTATGGCAATATTTGCATACAAACCATACTCGACTTGGATTCTTACGCTCAACAACGCGATAGCCATGTTGATATATCCAGCTTTTAACGCGCCGCTGAGTTGTAAGAGGCTTCATAAAGCGTTTCAACCGCTCCCAGGCAATGCCCTCAAAGTTATCGCCATCTCCATCAACATCGTCTCCATCGCCACTTCTAGCTTCAGTTGCCGCTGTTCCAGCCTGGCTGCCCTCAGCAGGTGCGACGATCTCTGCCTCTGGCTGTGACTCTAACAGTTGCGACTCGAACGTTGTAGCCTGGCTTACAGCAGCTAGGGCTTGCCGGGGTGATAATGATCGTTGAGAAACGCGTTGAGGTAAGGACTCTGATGAGCGCGTACGTTTGGTGGCGGGCGTGGCAGTCGTGCTAGTAGAGAGAGCTCGTGAGCGCTTAGCCATTATAGGCAACTTAAGAACACTAAAAAACTTCGTAAGTATAAGCAGTAGAGTCGAGAGAAAAAGCTCTGTGAACGTACTGTCGAGCACAGTAGGGATCGGGGCAGCAGGCAGTAACGTTAGCGTGTTGGCGCACAGACGGGTCTAATACAACTTGGGATGAGCTAACTGCAACACCAAGAAACTATCGTGAGATTAGCTCTCTAGCCACTCTAACTTTAACGATTCTATATAGTTCGCAAGCAAGACAAGCAAGTCAATCAAAAACCACTACTTAGCTTGAATTGCTTGCGAGTTTACGTGAGCTCGGATTGAATTGATTGGATTGATTAACTCAAGCAAGTCAAGCAAGCGAATCAATCTAGATTGCTTGTTGCGGACTGTGGATCCAGCTCGACCACCGGGTCGTCCTTGCGCCTTTGACCAGGAACAGAGGAACCCCCCTCAGCGCTAAGAGCACTGCCGAACACCCAAACCGCATCTGGCTTCCCAACGATTTGATGGTTGAGTACTACGCTCAGCGTACAACGAAAGGAGGACTCTTGATAACCGAGGGAGTACCCCCATCACTCGAGGTACGTGCACATGAAATTCCGAATCCAGCCGCTGTTCACAGAACCCCTGCAGGGGGTGGGTTTCGCTAAGAGCGGCAACGCGCAAAAGAACTTGGCCGCTAGTCGCAGCTATTATGGCGTTTCTCCAAGGTTTCTTCAACATTTTGACTGGGGTCAAAAACAATATGGTTCGAGAGACTATAGACCGCTGTTGCGACGATCTTAATGTTCCCCTCCGTCTTGTTGGACAGTGTCGGAGGTGTACTTCGGTTATCATACGCTAGTTACTGAGAGTTCAAGATCATGGCTGATCTGTTGATGGCAGGGTAATGCTATGCCCGGTGTGCCCGGCCTCTTCATCAAGGAGCAGAAGGCTGGCTGGAAGAAGATTGCAAACGCGGTCCACGAAAAAGGAGGTTATATCTACATGCAGATATGGCACTCTGGCAGGATGAACTTGCCTCAGATGACCGGCACGCCGATCGTGTGTCCTTCTGCAACCTCATGGGATGATCCAGAGGAGTGCTTCGCGTACCCTCCCCCTCATACGACCAAGCCTGTGCGCTACCACGATTTCCCACCCACAGCGCTTTCGGTCGAACAAATCAAGAAAACCATCCGGGACTACGTCCGCACGGCCGAATGGGCTATGGAATGCGGCTTTGACGGTGTCGAAGTCCACGGTGGAAATGGATATCTCCCTGAGCAGTTTCTTGCTTCCAATGTCAACAAACGAACTGATGACTACGGCGGCACTCCCGAGAAGCGCTGTACCTTCGTGCACCAGCTCATGAGCGAGATGAGCAAAGCCATTGGAGATGAGAACCTAGCCATTCGACTCACTCCATTCGGCCTGTTCAATCAAATCCGATCAGAGCAGCGGATGGAGACCTGGTCAACGCTTTGCCGGAAGCTTAAGCAAGCCCATCCTAATCTCTCCTATGTGAGTTTCATCGAGCCTGTAAGTTCTTGCCTCGCTTCCCTTCCCTCATACCTGAGCCGACCTCTAAAATCATACCCCTAGCGATACGAGCAAATTTTCGGCGAAACGGAGAAGCAAAATTTTCTCGATTCCTGGGGCCTTAGCACCGTCGACCTGTCGTCCTTCCGCGAGATATTCGGCGACACGCCCTTTTTCTCCGCTGGCGGCTTCGATGACACAAATTCGTGGGGTGTACTGGAGTCGGGCAAGTATGACGGCTTGCTGTATGAAAGGTACTTCATTAGCAATCCTGACCTGCCGAAACGGCTGAAGGAGGGCTTGCCCCTTGCGCCGTATGATCGCAGCAGGTTCTATGGCCCATTTGAGGATAGTGCGATCAAGTATACGGATTATCTGGAGTGGAAACAGTCGGGTACACCGTAAATGGAGGATCCTAAGGCCTAGGTATCTGGATTCTGGAAAGGCTCTGGTATATGTTTTGCCAATTGATGCAGGAAGACGCTGTTGACCACAATCACAGGTGAAGCAATATAACTACTTATTCGCGGCACGACGATACTCGTGGCAAAGATATCTGTGATTCAACTACCCAAAAACTCCAAGGTTGTCATTCGCACAGCAGACAGAAAAGAACAAAAACTCTTTGTGTTCCAGGCAGACGAACCCGCATCTCTCGGTCTTAGTTTCGTTCCTCTTTCAAAGTGACATGGGAAGGGAGACACCAGAACTAGTACACAACAATGAACTGATTTTTGGCCAACTAGTGATCCTCAAGGCAGCTTTCAGAATATGTGCGTGCGTTAAGTTCCGATAAGGATGAAACCAAGACACCTATGATACCCATTCCTTTCCTACTCATCAAGTTATTGTGCGCGACGTGGTTGCACGAGTGAACTCTATTGAACTTCATTGAGCTGCGAACATTAACCATACCTGTTGAGTTCATGCTTTGCCTGCTTCCTACGATGGAGGAGGCTGACGGCTGCCTGTGCTATTGGTGGGAATTCCACCGTGGATGTATATTAGGCGGAGGCTCTTGGGCTTTTCTCTAGCTCTGCTCCCAACTAGGCCGTCTCTTGACGAGTGGCAGACGCAATATTGCCCTGTAACCGTACCAAAGAAAATCCGGTTGCGAGACAAGACTGTACCGTACTGTATTCCGCAGCGCAACGCTGCGCAGAAGCCAAAACGGACGTTTTGCTGGCAAGAGACCCCATTGCAAGTGACGCATCCCAAGCGGTGCATCTTAGGAGATGCATTCCAAGTGGCCCTCACAGGTGGCCCCTACACAATAGGGTTCATCGACCCAAGTGGTCGACGGTTAACGCAGTTGGGTTGTGCCACCTGATCCCCATTTCCACAAGTAGAGCTAGGCGTCTGAGACTAGATACCCAACGGCTTGCGCGAGGCGTAGGACTAGACCACACTTGAGAAGCAAATCAGATAGTCTGGGACACCCATGTACTGTACAGTACTGTGGCTGATGGAACCGAGTGGGTTCTTGTTGTCGAAATTGAGGTGTACTTAGGTGAATGCCTTGATAGAACTATTCTAGCACCGAACTCCCTTCTTTCCTCGTTCAGGGCCGTGTCATATACTGGAGAGCGCCATACCAGCGTGGATCTCATATCGCCACACGACATTCCAAAAAGCTTCGTGAAGCGCACGGCGCGCTACACATGCACAGAAGAGATGCTCTCATCCCCTGCGACAAAGACGATATACAGTCCCATTGCAGATAAATTCCCAAGATATGTAAATCCAGAGGATTCCATCACTTTTGTAGCGTTTCCCAAACTATAAACTCACCAGTGCCGTACATTCTTGAAGCCAATCAGGATAGTGCTGGGGCTTTCTCGATGAGATTATGGCATATGTACTCATTTGTGTTACTTTGCTTGAGAATAGGTTAGAGCGAAACTACTCGAGACGGCATAATGCAAGATAAAGTACTTAGGCGTTCGACATTGTGCCTGTCGCTTCGACGCATCCCAGTCAAGCAAACACTGACCGCTCTTAGTTACATATTATCAATTGTCTACCGTGGAAGCACAGAACGATGGTGCTGACAGTAACTTTACTGGAGAATTGACTGAGCTACTAAAAGCTCCCGAGTGGTCCGTCTCGGCGAAATAACCTTGATTTGAGGCCAGGGCGCGGGCCCCTGGCACAAAGCACCTAGACAGAACACATATGGCAGATCACCCATGACTGGCCACCCATTTTTGGCTGCCTATGACAACCAATTGCGCCATTTGTGATGGTGCGCAGCACGACAACGATGTACGACCAGGAGCCATGGCAAGACAACTGCAACCACTCGTGTTTCTTTTTTGTCCTGGACCACTACATATCCAGCCGGGGCCCGTTCTGGAGCCTAACAACGCTACCATGGGCCTTTATAGCGGCCGAGCATAAACGACATACTGCGCTCTAATACAACGATAGCCGTGACGCATTCGGCATGCCATTGTATGGGAGACGTACTGGGACAAGCATCATCGCGAAGCGGACGTAGCTTAAGGTAGGCAAAGTACTCATGCAATTTGGAGACAAATAGTGTTCTGTATATCATGCGTGGATAACATCACCCCTCTGCAGGACAAAGTCCTAGGACGCGCAGTGTTGGAACACCCACTGACACTAGGTAGCGACCCTGTAGAAGACGCGGTCCTGAAACTAGTATGGCTCTCGGACACAGTGTGTCCATCAACCAAGTAAGTTACTTGGTTGACACCAGGGCTCCAAGCAACTGTGGACCCTCTGGACCGACCTGTTCAACCGGTTGCTTTAACGTAAGCAGATCGTCTTGAGGTGATTGGCTAGTGTCGTGCGTCGGTCAGAGTTGCTATCAGTCAATCAGTCAGTTGTCAGTTCATCTATGCGGCTCAAACTGTCAGTCTGGGAGTAGTGAACTGACCTGATTGACTGCCAAGACCTTTTTAGAGTCCCGAACTGAAACTGAACTGACTGTCAAGACCGCTATCTTATTGTTGCACTGACTGATTGATTGCTATCTGATTGCTATAGTTTATAGTCGTATTTACTAAGATGATCTTGTACTGCGGCGATCATAGCTATTGTATGCCCTCCTGCTGGTGTTTGAGACCTAATTGCCGCCAGCTCTTTAAGCACTGCAGCGCGTTAAGCAACTCAGCTTCCGCAACACTATGTATCAATCTGATATCAGTCAATCCAGTCAGTTTAAGAGTTCTAAACTGAACTGACTGATAAGATGAGAGCTCCAAACTGACACTGAACTGACTGCCAAGCAATCAGTCAGTCAGTCAGTTTCATCAGTTTGGATTGATTGTTAGCAACTCTGGCGTCGGTGCTTAAGGTTCCAACTAATTTAGTCCGGCCCACTGTAGTGCTCTAGCGCCCTGGTGTCAAGCAAGTAACTTACTTGGTTGATGGACACACTGGTCATGGAAAGATTGAAACCATGTCGAAACCCCCATTTACCCTGACACTCCGTCACTCCGCTAGTGCATGATCTCCCAACATGGTTGAGCGAGCTTATGAGGCAGTCTCAGAGGGCTGGGCAGTTCATTGTAAGATCCAATCTCTTGACGGCCACTACGGTATCGAGGCTCACCGCCCAACGAGCCACCACCTACCAAAATGACTCCACTACTTCAACACGCGATAACTCTACCACTATGAGCCCAATTGAGTTGCGGTTGCAACAGTCGAATCACTAAAACCTGGAGAAAAATTTAGCTGTACCGTGTCCGTGCGCGTGATGACCATGTTCGAGTGATGCCCCGATTTGAACACCAAAACTCCATGAAAAATGAGGCTGTACAGCCACCCACAAAAGCTATTATCACGAGAATTCTTAGAGTTATGCTTTTTATAGTACTGCGATTAATTTAGTCTACTTGTATTTGGCTGGTACCTTGGTGGTGCGGCTGAGCCGAGTCGTTTGAGACGAGACGGCCGGTGCAGCCTCCTGAGCTTGCACACGCGATATATCATCACTAACACGCTTCTGACGCTTCTGCTTCTGAGTAGAGCCCTGTGAGGCCTTGCGCTTACCCTTTTGGAATAATCTTATAGCTTTTTCTAAGTCGCGGATAGCTTTCTGGCGCTCCTTTTCGGCTAGCTTTTCAGCCCGCTCCTTCTCCCGAGCCTCCTTGAGTCTCTCACGCTCTACACGCCTCTCCTCTTGCTGTTGAAGCTTGTTCAGATGAGCCTGCTCTCTCTGCTTCTTACGATCACTTTTTTGGAGTTGTAACTCATCTTGTTGCTGCCGTCGTTCCATCTCATCAAGCCTGGCTTGGCGTATCTTCTTGGGCGACCAGAAAACAGCTCCACTATGGTACTCCTTAGGCTTTCTGAGCCGGAGCTTATAGCCCTTCTTTTGGTGTTTCTTTTTGACCTTAAGTGACTCCCTTAGGCCTCGAACTTCAGCTCTAAGTATACTATTTTGGGGTGCGATATGGTGTATACTCCGCTGAAGCTTCTTCAACTGCTTACTGCTGGTATCCTTGGCAATACAAGCGCTGAGGTGCTTGATTTTGACCTACTGTTCTGTACTAAGTACAGATGATGAGCTCTTATCTAAACTTGACGCCTCCTTACGAAACTTCTTGAGTACAACCTCAGGATTAGGTGGGTGAATACCAGTGAACTCAAACGACTTTCTGATAGGCTGAGGCTTAAAGGTAGTAGTCTAGGCATTCTAGAAGAGGTGAAAGAGGTATCCCTTGTACATTGGTAGGATCCTATGGCTGTTTAGCAGGTATATATTAAGTTGAACTTGATAGGCTGATGAGAGAAGTTTAAACATCCTAACGTCGAGCGGCTGAAGCGTATGGGTTGAATGAGGAGGAAAGATACCTATAAGGATCTTGTGGGTCTCGCAATACTTAAGAAAGTCTATGGATACATGGGATGAATGGCCATCAAGGAGTAGTAATCGGTACCCAGTTAGAGCGTACCGTCTAGTCTCTCTCTCAAACACCTCCTTGAGCCAAGCTGGCCCTATATCGCTGTTGCTCCAGCCAGTAGAAGATGAGGTGATAAAGACTGAGTGTTTTTCTGGCTCGATCGACTCTACCCAGCTCGATTTTAGGTCTCTAGAATCCGACTGAAAGATAAGACCTGGGCTCAAAGCTATACCATCTAATGAGATGCAAGCTAGGACTGTTACTCACTCTCTTGAACCATCCTGTATAGCTGTAGTTACTCCATCTTGGCAGTAAACCCTCCTATCAAAGATCCTCTTCGAGCACCCATGTTTGCCAAGCATAAAGCCCTTTTCGTCCATATTGAAGACGTGAGAGAGCTGTACATCGTACTGTCTCATCTTATCGTGTAACAGCTCGAAGTAGAAGGCGTACTTGGCTTCTGAATCGGCTTTGTGGCGATCCCGATCCATTGGTCTCTGCCAGCGTGATATGAGATCGATAGAGTTTCTGTTGAGAAAGCGAGTAACCCAGCTTTCTGAAACCTCTCTACCAAGCAGCGATGAGGCAAAATTTCGAATCATGATATGGGATGGTGTAGTACGCCTCTCGGTGAGCGTTTTAATATACTGTACGAGCTCTATCTCGTGTTGTTTATGGAGTGAGAGGTAGGCGATTTTGTTGGGTTATGTTAGTCCTTAGTGTCTTCGAGCGAGCGTACGACGGTCAACACTATACTTTTTAGCAAACCTAGTATACGAAAAAGATGCCCCTGGAGCTCGCGAATCGATTTCTATAATCGCTTCTTGAATCGGATCCATATTGGTGGAGTTATGAGGTATTTTGTGGAGGTGGGATATCTGGTGGTGCGGGGCATCACTCGAACATGGTCATCACGCGCACGGACAAGGTACCGTAAGGGGAGCTCGTTCGAGCCGTGCCGCAACCTTGCCAACGCCCCGCCACAATCCCATTGGTTATCAGACGCCCGGGTCGCACCCACCTTCGCTAGCCTGGAATACTTCACACGTT
The DNA here is from genome assembly GCF_907166805.1 of Alternaria atra. Classification (NCBI taxonomy): domain Eukaryota; kingdom Fungi; phylum Ascomycota; class Dothideomycetes; order Pleosporales; family Pleosporaceae; genus Alternaria; species Alternaria atra. Next base: position 71,337 of record NW_025091315.1, read on the forward strand.
CTCGAAGACGTCCCACCGACCCATCCTTCTCAACCAATTTTCTCTGAACAGGATCAGTCGCACGACTTCTTCCTGCGCAAACAATACACTTCTCCCCCTTCGAGTCACCTTAAAGCTCAGAGTCAGGACTTGTATCTACTATTAGCCATCATGCTTCGCGCGCTTACCAAGCACAAGCACCATAAAGACTAGATTTCGCTCCGTCGCCATTACTAACTACGTCTAGCAGTCACACCTTTGAACTCCCAACCGTCGGCAGACTTTGAGCAGCCGCACCACACATTCCACGAATCACCAGATATGAGGTACGAAACCGTACCGGTTGTTGTAAGCGAGCGATTTCTCACGCAGACAGTATCTTGAGCTTCATGATGACTCCTTCGCAGTATGGTATGAACTATTACGGCTCGTCTCAAACATCCTACTCGCCTGGCTACGCACCTCAGCAATCCTATGCAGAACCAAGGTCTTCCGCTTCTGGTCCATACGGCTCATCCTACTCTTCAAGTCCGGCCCTGAATGGAAACCAACAAAGGAGATCTGACCAGCACACTGTTCTACCGCCCTACCAGCCTCAGCACCCGTCACTCCCGCGGAGCCGGTATCAACACCAACAGTCTTCAGATCCAATGCGAGCAAACACAACATCCATGGCTTCTACCGCGCACTCATACACCTACCCAGCACCGGATAACAATGTCCCCAATCAATCTTTGGGAAGCAATACCTACCCACCGTGAGTTCGTTGCGAGCAACGACTGGGCATTCCACTGATATGAGATAGATCGCAACTTCATCCCCCAACCTCTTATGATGTTGGCGATTATCACCCATTACCAACCATGTATCCACCGACAAGCACAACACCTGCTGCATACCCATCCTACGAATCGGGACAGAGCGCTGCACCATCTAGCGCTTCAGTACCTGCACTTTCTTCATCACCGAGCACGCAGGGAAACGCGCTAATGCCACGAGTGTTGAACTCGCGACCAAAGCCCCAATGTTGGGAACACGGGTGCAATGGAAGACAATTTTCTACATTCAGTAACCTCCTGCGGCACCAACGGGAGAAGTCGGGAACTGCGTCCAAAAGCACCTGTCCCCGGTGCGGGGCTGAATTCACTCGCACTACTGCAAGAAATGGACACATGGCGCACGACAAATGCAAGCCACGGAGCGCATCAGAAGCAAGTGGATAAGCAAGACTTGTATTTCATTGTTCGATTTGCTCAGGCATTGCCAGCTCGGGGAAAGCCGTAGCAGAGCGCGGACGCGCTTGACGCAACATCACCATTGTGAGATGCCCGAACCTCAACGCGGACGGCGTTGCGCTTCCGCTCGGCGACGAGAATTATTGACGTATCTAAGCGGAGATATAATGATGCACCGCCACGCCAGTGAGCTCCGGGTTTCCTACGAACAAGCCCACTGGCGGAGCAAAGGTCCTCAAGACGGCATAACTATTCGCTACAGGAGTTCCAACCCCATTCTCGCATATACACACTATACTTCCGCATCCTCGAGGGGTTAAGGAGGGTTTTTGGATATAGGAGGTGCATCACCAGGTGTTATGTCAAGCGTTCAACGGTCACCAATGCATATGAATTATCTATTTGAAATCCAGTATCTATTACTACACTACTATTACTATGATATCTATATAGAAGTGCAACTATGACTAGAGTTGTCAGCAATCAATCAGATCGGCATGATTGGTTTCTATCTAGGTATAACACTTTCCTAATCGAGGCAATACTAACCTAGGTAGGAACCAATCATGCCGATCTGGTTGATTGTTGACAACTCTAACTATGACCATAAGCACGGTCGAGGAGAAGAAGGTTTTCGAAACATGAGACATCCACATTCTTTCCCATCTGAAGACTGTATCATCTCTTCTTTGGTCACGCTTATAAATCATAGTACTCAAGTTGGTCGCTCTGCTACCATTGCACGGCGGAGAGGCTGGTCCTTGGGGAGGTGAGTGTTGGCCGCATGCCTGCTGGGGGATCGCGGGAGGTTTTGGGAGGAACGAGGAAAGCAGGAACACGGAACGCCTGCTCCTTGAGGCTGCCCCTGTTCCTTGTGATAAAACCCGGCTATCTGGTTCGCTAAGAACCCATAAGTACGTGGTCTATCTCAGGGTTCGCAAAGCAACTGGCGCAAAATCATGGCCGACGCTAGACCTGCACGGCAAGATTTGGGCAATGCCGAGGAAAATCTTTCAGAGAGGAAATCGCAGCCTACAGCAGGTCCCCTAGTCTAAAGAAGGAAAATCTCCCGAGTAGCATATACGATTCAGTGGGCGATAACCAAACACAAGGCGGTCCTGGCGAGCTCGACAACGCAATTTCCAACATGGCTCGCACTTGAATTTGTCGTGAACACCCCACCCCGAACGCTCGTAACAGGTTTGGTTCTCGGTTCGCGCTTCGACGTAATTTCCACGGCAGGCGCACCAATAATCACGCACCCATTTTCATATTGCAATAGTCAAGAGCACGCGGGCGAGGCTGCCGACTCCACTTGCACGGCCCTCGTTAGATTCGATGTCGCACGGTTGGGTGCGGGTATTGTGGACAGAAAAACTAGGAGAGAGTGTATATGTTGTATTGTTTTTAGCATCCTAGCTCAGCTTATATGGAGGTCATCGCACGGCGTTATTAGTAATAAGGTACACGTTCCCGACAGCGCTTGGCCTGCGACAATAACTATTGTATGTGGCTCTATAGCCTCCTATTTGTGGTGGGCGTGAAGGCCCGGAGCCGGTGTCCGGTGTCTCCGGGCGTACGGTGTCCGTGCACGGTACTATAACTAGTTACACGGACAGTAAAACGTTTACCTTGCAGCGCAGCGGAGTGAGGCTAGAGTGGCTAGTAGGACGGCACTATCTGTACCATGCTTCATGCGGATGAGCAGGATAACAATATAGGCTAGGCCTAGAATGGAATAGCGTTTGTCTTCCCCGCGAAGACAACAATGCACCCGTACGTTGCACGCGAGGTCGCGATACAGGTCACTGACCGTCTCACTCCTTGCTCAAGTATGAACTTCATGGTCCTTAGGTCGATCAGAGATGGCGATCTCTCGGCACAACGCCGGCTTGGGCACGTCATAGAAGGACTTGAAGTTTGACAACCAAGGCCACGTCTTACATCATTCTATACGGTGTTGCTGTTTCCTGGTCTCCAAGGAAGCTCTGCGAAGCGTGCGTGCGCGAATCCGTGAAACAGAACGAAGAGAAGCAACTACAACTCCAGAAAACTCGCGATATAGGGCTTAAAGCGGCGGCAACGCTATACCAGAAGCAGCAAGCTGAGGCTGCAAAGGCGGCTCGACAACACGCAAAGGAGGAGTGGGCGAAACTTCGGTTAATGCGTAGACGTGCGCTTTGATTCATCAGAGCATGATCACTGCACCGCCTCCTTGTTATAATCAGCGTGAAGCATCGGAAGCGAGCTACAGTCGCTGCTTTTTGAGCCTGAGCTAGACAACAAATAGGCTAGTGCCCCCGAATAGCCGCGTGCAATGAAAATCGTTCTATCGTGTGGCTGGAGACAAACAACGGCTTATACTGTAAGCGGTGGGCTGTAACGCTAGCGCTTCTTCAAGTGTTCCATAGACACGGTACGCGGGGAATGGCTCCGCGCCCCGCTGCGGTCGCAGCAGCAGCATCGGAGGCACTAGTGCATCTGCAGCCCCCTTCTCCCAGCCTCTTTCTCTGTATCTGTCCAAGTAAGTAAGAGTCTTTGTGTTTTCGGTCCACAGAGCATCCAGTCAAACGACCGTGCTGACGCCTCTTGATCTTACACCTCCATCCCCCATAGGCTTCTGACGTGGTGCTTGCTTTTCCCTTCTCAACGTCTATTTCTCCTCGTTGCATCTGAGTCTGATACGCAGCATCACACATACTCGCAAGCATGGGTACCGTTGATGTGGCTGGAGACGGAGTGCTGCTTCTCTATGGCGCCATTGTTTTGCTTGCGTGGAGCTGGACTATCTTCTCCATGCGTGTCGCTGTGCGAATACGGAGAAAGGCATTCGGGATGGATGATTACTTAATGTTGATTGGTATCGTACGTATGCAACTGATCAACCGATGCAGTCCACGAGCGAGCTAACACATACTCCCAGATCCTCTTTTCGGTTACAGCCGCTCTGTGCATCACTTGCTGTTACTATGGCTCCGGGCAGCTCGCTCGTGATCTATCTATCTTGACAATGGCGAAAGGAATCAAAGTATGTTCCTTTAACCACCCAACAACTTGTAATGAAGTCCACGACACTCATTGCCTTCAGCTGTTTTACGTTGCGGAATACTTCTATGCCGTCAGCGCTATGTTTATCAAGATCAGCGTTGCAGTTACGCTTCTGCGTATCGCCGCTGCTCATCCGCAGTTTATATGGGCTTTATGGGCACTCATAGGTGCTACCGCCATTGCCGCTCTCGTCTTCTGTATTGGCATTGCGAATGTGTGTAAGTGTGGTGGATTCAGATTACCAAGACCGCTGCTGACAAGCAAACAGGCCATCCAATCAATGCCTTGTGGGGTAAATCCGATGGCACCTGTAACCTCCAGCTGAACACCGACGTCAGCTTGTTTTTCTCAGCCATTGAGATCATAACCGACTTCAGCCTCTCCATCATGCCCGCCATTTTGCTGCGGAATGTACAGATGGTAAGTTGTGTCTCAAGTCTAGTGCAAGACAGGGGCAGACTTTAGAAAAATGTGCTGATTCTGTCTCCCAGAAGAGCAAAGTGAAGGTTTCGGTTGCTGTAATGCTTGCACTCGCTTCTCTGTACGTCTGTTGTATGGTCGATCGCGTTGTGTTGCCCTCGCTGACTGGGCTTCTAGTGCGTCCTGTGCAACCATCGTTCGGCTGAAGTATCTCACGCTCTACAGCGACCCTGGCGATTTTATCTATGGCACTGGTAAAATCGGCTTCTGGTCCTTGACGGAAGAGGGCATCGGTATTATCGCTGGCTCCTTGCCTGCGCTTCGCCCTCTTCTCTCCCTTCGCATTAAATTTACCACAAGCTCCAGCATCCCTGCAGCAACGGGCAGCGCCCATCCTCCTATCCCCAACGGAAGGCAGACCTTGCCGCGCTCTGGCGTCATGATAATGAGCTCTCTTCCAACGTTGCGGGACAACGATGAGGACGATCATAGCGATGGCGATAGCCAGAGGAACATCATAAAGGAGACTACGTACACGGTTACTTCAAGGGAAGTTGCTGTAACTGGAGGGGATAGAAAGCAGGGCCAAGTGATGAGGTGGGATTATATAGACTCTAGCCGGGTCTGAAGAGCTATGTCTGAGCCTACAGCATCCCTAGAACAACTAGATGTGTCGTGGAAATATTAGTATGCAACACGCCTTCTTACTCAACAGGCGACCGTACAGGTTTACAGGGTGAACGTAGTGAAGAATCTAAGCGTAGATTACCTTTTCCTTTGCGTTCCTTGCCTTTCTTTCCTTCAAGTCGTTAGACTATCAGTGTGACAATCAACTTTCGTCATAGTTACAGCTGAGAGCCAATAGATATCGATACGCAACCAAGAACAAAACAGGGGGTTTAGGAAATGGCGCCTAGTGGTGGGTTGCTTATCTACTTCTTTTCGTTGCGCCCGCATTGTATACGCAGCTATTCCTAGCATGGGCTGGCACCCGACGCGTGGCCCCGCATCAGAACTATAGACAAGAAGTCAACTGTCCCCAGAGCCTGCCGTATTCCCTTAAACCACTATCTACCTTTGCTTGCTCGCTCATCTAGATTGCGACTGCCAATTGTGCGCCACCCTTCTAGGCGCGTAGAGACGCTTTGCCTCGTCTGTCGCACCCGGTGTACGTACAGTCTCCCCTTAGCGCTCGGTGTCATCTACACATCTCTAATCCCCACGTGCCCAAGGATCTGCGTCAGTTTCACATACTCGATAGCTTTGGTGGCTAGCTGCAGCGTGCTTAAGATGGTCTGGAAATTGTCGTTTCCGAAGAGGTTACCGAAGATGCGGTTCCACGGGTTCCCGTGCAACCTGCAGTGGACCAGGATGCAGACTTGCCTATTGTGATATCACTCTAGCACTTTAGCACAATCAGGCTGCCCCGCACTAGCTAGAGCCTGGCTGGTGGCTCAGCTGGTCCAATCAGTAGCCCCGGCTAGACTGCTTAGTAAACCAGCTTCAGCTGCTCCAGCTGGGAGCAGATTATCCTAGCCAATCAGCGAAGGGTACTATTGCGCTAATCTCGGCTGATATCACTTTTGCTATCCTGATATCACGATAGGCAAGTCTGCCAGGATGTGGGCGATGGTCTACCGTTTCTCTCCGCAGCTACAACCGAGGCTAGTGATGGTCCGGACCCCTCGGTTGTAGAGGGAGTCGTTCAGCCCGATCTTCCAAGTCTAGTCCGCAGCTGCACCAGCAGCGCGCTCTCCCGGTTAGTGAGGTCTTCGTGGAGCTGGAGCACTTTCTTAGTGGGCATCTACGCGTGCCTATAGGTTGTTCGGTTCTTAGTTTCTTTGCGCCATTTCGCCATCTACGACCGTTCGGTCTGTGTCGTGCACCGTCTTCTCAGTGTTGATTTTGTAGTGTATAGCTGAGGAGGAGTGTTTGCTGGTAAGCTTCTGCAGCCATCCTCTCTCCGTCTGGTGGCTTCCTTGACCGCTTTGTCGACGGCCTCGATCCCTGGGATGCCCACGGGGGTTGGAATCCATCTAACTGCCACTGATCGTCTTGATTTGACTGTGTCATGAGGCGCTAACTTCTCGTATGGTCAAGTGAGCTGCGTCGTCGTCTTCCTGGCAGCGCTGTTGCATCGCGACTCGGGGTCTGTACGCCTCCTCGGAAGCAACGCATCTTCCATCCATACTCTCGATCGTAACAGTCTGCTCGCGATGCATGCTCAGGGATCTGACTGCTCTTCGTCAGCGATGCTATACAGACGCTAGTCCCCGCTCTTTCGCGCACCTTGCCAAAGCTCCAATGCTTCACACTTGATGATTGTCCCAGAAGCGCTTGGTAGCCTTTCTGATGATGTCTTGGTCATCAAATCGTGATTTGTAGTAGTTGATCAAGGCAAACTCGTCCGGAGGAAAGATGTAAGAGTCTGGCTCGGCCTGTAATCGTCTCCAAACTTCTTCCAATCGTTTCTCCAAAAAGGCAGCAAGACGTGCATCGACTCCATTCACACTATTCTGGGCGATGTAGACCGCTTGCGCAAGAGGAAGGTGGCTGTGACCCGCTGTAAAGTCACTGCCAGTCTCCATGAGGCAACTGCAGTAGACGAACAGTGTGTTGCTTACTTGAAGGTGGCACTCGATTTCGAAGGGGTGGGACGAGGGGGTTTTGTAAGCCTAGGACTACATCACATGACTGCTCTGCAGTCATGACTAATGCGTGCGACTATTTTAGAGCTTAGACACACACTTGTATACACACACAATAATACACTCATACATGAGACTATACACTACTACCACCCTATGCTTACAGGTTTCGATTGAAGAAAGATCCGAAAATACAAAGCAAGCAAAGGAATTTGCTCACGAAAAGGCGCAAGGTAAGACCTGGAAGCTCAAGAGTGCCCGCACGTGTCTGCTAAGCCACGAGTAGTTATTCGACTCACAACATGCGTTAAGCGCTAAGTCAAAGACGAGCTCGCCCGGTCGGCGCAGTCTTGGTTCCACACTTGGCAAGACGAGAATGGTGCGTTAGTTTTATACTATGGTAGCAGGCATAAGTTTTGTGAGTGGAGAACGGCGTCAAGGGTCAGGACTGAAGACGCAAAAACTCTCACTCCGTCTTTAAACCAATCAGAACTATCTTGGTTGCTGACCATTACGATGTTTATCCTATGTGGAGCTATAAAAGTTTTAATACGTGGGCTTAGTCACTAGCTATCCCCAGAACCACTCACAAAACTTATGCCTACTACCATAGTAATGATTTTTGCGCTGCAGGAACATAACTGAGAGCTCTCCCGGGCTAATCAAGGGGTCTGCCTCAGTCCATCCAAGCGCCACAATCGGTACAAAAAACCGTTGCAACTCGTTACGGACCAGGTGCACAATGCCCTATACTGCATATGGACGACCATGACGCTAGTTCTGCTTCGGGGTCATGCAGAAACAGGAGGTGGGAGATTACTCCACGCCTCGATGTAAGCTCAGTAACGACAACAGCATTAGTGGATCTCCATTCCTTCGTTTTAGCTTGCTTCCTTGCGCACGTACTTAGTACTGCGTCGTGCACGTACCTACCTCAATCTCCGCCGCAGCTTTGGAGTCTCAAGCTTGTTGATCTGGGTTCCACGAACAATGCTATCAGTACACGTAAGCTCATCGGCATAGCTAATTGTGTTTTAGGCGTCACTGATACGTCATCATGATGACGTCACCCACACGCAAGGTCCATTAGGTTGAGTCATGGCGCATCATTCTCGTCAGGATGCCGCTTAGGTAACATATCGCCAACTTCTTTAACAAGTATATCCTATCAACTGGTCCGGCTCGTGGTGTGCGTGATGGTCTTAAATCTGCATGCGAGCGAATCAGACATTCACGATGTCGAAAAACGAGGACGTTCTGGGTGTCGCATTCCTTGGTGACGCCCTTTTTGATCGCTTTTCCGAAACTAGACTTTCCTCCTCTAGATGCACTTCCTTCGACTGGACTGCACTGAGGGCTGGGCCCTTGCGAGATGCGAAGACACCTTGTAGGGAAGCCTGACAAGATACAGAGCCGAGCCCACTCCTCTGTGCCAACTTTTTACAAGCGGATTTTCTGGTCCGGACGTTGATAGAATGGCTGATCGGTCCTGTTGTAGAAGGGTAGCAGGCCACATATCCTCGGCAAAGTGTATGGGAGAATATCCCTCAAGTAATGTGCGGTTTGAGCATATCGACCAGCCTTCTTCTGCTTTCATAGCCACCACGCATGCGTCAGGCGCACCCAACCGATCAACGTGCAGGCAACCACGCGTTAGGCATTGCTATCCGGCGACCCGGCGATGACTGGCTTGCAGGCTGCTGGAGCAGTTATGTATGCTTTGCGACCGAGTAACGGAACAGTGTCATTAGCAACAATGGTGCGGGAAACTTCTGGGCGGGAAGCGTCAATGACATCAGGGCGGCATCTCAAACTGAATGGATTGATCGGAGATAATGATCGGCCCACTCCATGGCTGCGGTGCTGTGAGAGTTGCTTGAAGAAAGTGCTGTGAGCAACTGTTTGACATTTCGTTGACAGAGCAAGACGGCCCGCCCTACGTATACATGAATACATGCAGCAGCCACTACGGTGCCCTTACTAACGACGACTTTACTTTGCCCCGCCTTTTCCCCGTCACATCGCATCCGGACACACCTACACCAACGCGCACCCTCCACCCTAGTACCTCGTGTCGTGGCCCAACTCGTTGCCGCGTCTACGTTTGATGGAAATACTGACGCATCAACTGAGAATGACGAAGGTGACAAGGTTGCTTCTCACAAAGCGTATCGATCTGACATCTATTTGCTAGCTTAAGGGATCCCCCAACCCTTCCCTCCAGCGATCGGCGACCACGCTGGCTCCTCGCCCGGAACCCAGTCAGAGACGTTGGGACTGTTTGCCTCTCGATCAGGGTTATACGCACCGTTCGGGTAGAGGGGCCAACCTTTGGCCGGGTAGGCTATCTGATTCGCGGTGTACTGCTGGGTGGCTTGCTTCTGTGCCCAGTCTAGGTTGTTGGGAAGACGGGGGTTGGTGAACCAGTTATTTGCTACATTTTGATACGCTGGTTGCGCGAGACCCTGCACACAGAACGATTAACTCTCTGCAGAAACAAGCAAACAGGAGTGTTGCAAGCTTACGTCTGCCCAGCACTTTGCAAAGAACCAGTATATCTTTCCCGGATACTCGTTCCCCATGAGATCTGGAACGCTGTTGATGGGCACATTGCCGAAGCCTTCCATCACTTGCGCTTTCGCCCGGTCGATCTTGATATCCCCAGGGGTGGCGCAGTGCGTGGGGTCGCTGGGATCGGTGCTGCAGATGTCGGTGATTTTAAGCATCATGTCGGACGACCCGTCTTCTTTCCAGAAGGAGATGCAAACGTCTTGCATGCAGTAACCTGGTTTCAATGTCAGGTCAGGACTTGGCTCGCGGGGAGGGCTGCATACGGCTGAGGTCGGCATACTTGAGAAAGTAGGGATGAATGGCCACCTTGGAGTTGTAGAATGCGTTATCGGGGATGCCGCACGCACTCTGGTTGGCAAAGTCGTTCGTGCCCGGGAGCCATTTGTCTGTGATGCCTTCCGGGGTGTTGTATTCGCCCTGGGCAAAGAACTTCATGGACCCGTGGTACAGACGGCCAAAAGGCAGATCGATCGATCGAGCGCCGTAGATGTCCGGCGGTATCTCATTCGTCTGCTCCGGCAGGCCGATGAACAGAGGCTGCCCGTTGCTGCAGGAATTGTCGATGATACCGCTTGCAGGAATGTTCTGGTAGCCAGGATCTCCGCGAACGAGGGTTGAGATGCTAGTGAACGACATCAGGAACAACCGGAAGGGTGTGGTAATGTGCATGCTTGAATGGTATCCAATGAGTCAAGGCCACTGCGATTGCTGTGGCTCCGAAGAAAGACGTACAGGATGGCACAGGCCAGTTCGAAAAGAACACAGGATAGGAAGAGACGAGCAAAGTGTGTTTACGGTCGGCTCTAGAAAACAATAGAGGAGTAACAAGAGGTCTCAAGGCTATATACCTGCCCCGAAAGGCTTTAGACACTAGCGCTTATGAGACCTGAAACAGCAAAAGACTGAGGGGATACTAAGAATCAAAACTCGGACATTAGGCTCAAATATTAGGACGGATCTACAAGGTACTATAAAGAAGGCAAGATGCTGGTCTCTAGAAGCCCTCAGAGCCGCCTAGGCCAATTGACCTGACAGCTACATCCATAGAGAAGATGGAGAAGAACTGATGAGCTATACAACACCGACAGGGTAACACACGATGCCTTTGTGCAGGTGAGAAAGCCTGTAACGTGTGTTCTTCGACAGGCGTAGAAACATTAGATGGATAGGTCTGTATCTTACAAGTGCATTCATAGCAAAGTAAGGTTCAAGGTGCTTGTCGGAGTACTGCAAACCAGACACAGCCAGAACGAAACAGCACGCCCTCTTGATAACCACTCCACTGGCTGGCTGCGCGGCAAGGCGGACAGACATCGCCGGATACATCATCAAGTCACTAGAGCAGCAGAATCATTGTGATCAGACTACCAGCACCACTGCGCTACCCGAGCTGGGTCGACGAATGGGTTAGACTCACAGGTCGCCATATCACCGTGGAGCTGGGATGATGCAAACACGACGAAGCCTGTCCGACCACGTGGGGTCATACGGACATGCGGGCGTGGCTCCGGGAGGTAGTCGGGACAGGACAGGGGACGGTGTACCGGTTTCAGAAACCATGCTTGACCTTCGGGGACATAACGCAAATCTCCCCGACGGCAACACAGACGGCTTTTCGCTTTTCCATCGTTCGAAGAGCTATAATCACAGCCTAGTGAGTCTGTGCTAGGCAGAGATAAAACGCGCAGGGCAAGACAGCAGCGTGCAATGACGGCGATACTAATAGACCTCCGGCCGTCTCTCATAGCAATGTTTTTTGTTTCCAGCAAGATAAGTTGAGCGGCCATGCTTGGCTTCACAGCCTCTACATCTGTTTCGAGGTCTGCTTGCGCCAACTAGACGCCTGCTCAGAAATCTTGCGTACCCCTTCTCTGTCTCAACATACCGGGCCCGCATTTGGGTTTTAGCCCTTTCTAGTGCCGACGATAAACTGTCCGCCGCCCATTCATGTCTGCAATACACTATGGTTAGTGTCGTTGCCCTATGTAGGCCGGGATCATATTAAGGAGGCAAAAGCCCCGACTGCACGTTCTACACCAATCACACAACTTGTTTTGCGGTCTGTCCTAGGCTGACTTCATATATGCTGCGATATACAGGCCGCACGGATTAGCTACGATATTAATGCATGACACCACAGTGAAAAACGATCCTAAGTATGATGATAGGAGACGGAGATTTCCCATAGATGAGCCGAGTCAGCCGTTGGCGTTACACCACCTTCTTGATTGAGACACGGATCACCCTGCTCCGACAAACAGACACGGGGAGACAGAAGCTCGGCGCAGAACCGTCCAACCTCATATGTCATGATCGACAGGGGCTGGGATGTGTCCAGCAGTATGGATAGCGAGGCACTAAATGCCATTGATAAACACGAGGCGCTGGCAAGGCGACCGTAGCTGTTCACCAAACAACTGCTATCTTTGCCACAGACACCAACCACTCAATCTTCGCGACTCGTTCACTTTCCCAACCATGGACTTCGTTAAGGGTGTTCTACTCAGTCTTTGTCTACCTTTTGCGCTCGCTCTTCCGGCCGAGTCTGTCGACAATGACAATACATTGCACTCTTCCGCGCTCGGTTGCCCTGCTGGCTTGAAGAACGTCGTCTTCAACTCTGGATACTCGCCTACGCAGTTCTCTCAGATCCAGGGCGCTTCAAACTATGTCACCTTTGGCCTTGGGAGTAACCCCGGACAGATTCCAATGATGGCCTTTGCATCCGATGTCGCCAACGCTGTCAGCTTGGTCAACTCGCCCGATGCCCCTGAGTTCATGTTGACTTTCAACGAGCCCGATTACTCGTACATGGGCTTCACTCCGACCATGACGCCGCAGCAGGCCGCTGATGCCATCCGGCCACTGCTTGCTTCACCCGGCACCAAGACCAAGTTCATTGCCCCGGTTCCCGCCTACTGGAGATCAAACTGGTTGTCAGACTTCTACGCTGCCTGCGGCTGTCAGAGCTTCTTTCACGCCTACAACATCCACGTCTACCTGCCTACTCTCGATGCGGCCAAGAGCGACATCAGCAACTTCCGCAACAGGTTCGCCGACAAGCCCCTTTGGGTCACAGAGATCGCGCCTGGCAATGCCAATCCACCGTGTTCGCTTGAATGGCCCGCTGTGGAGTCTTACATGAACGGCTTGTACAGCTGGGGTGCCTCGACAGGCTGGATCGAGAAGATCTTTTGGAATACCGGCAACCAGATCCCCGATGACACAAACGTCTGCAACAGCTACCTGCTCGACAGCAACGGCCAGCCCTCGCCACTGCTGGCCGCATTCTCGGCCGTCAACTGCTCCTGATTGACACTAAGGAGATGTCGTGTGGAAAATCTTACCAGCTTGTACAGATTCTCAGCTTGAGCAATGGTGTGGGAATGCTGGAAATGGAGCTAGAAAGCCCACAAGGATGCCCTAACGCCTCGATCGTCTATCTTACACTAGCCCCTACGTGTTCCTGCCTCAGTTCAGACTCATCTCTGATGGGTCATCGGGCGTATTCGTCTTAGTTGTGGCTACAGAAATGAATCTCGTCAGACTTCGCAATCGTCTCCAGTTTCCGTTTCTGAAGTGACACTCTTCACATGCGCTTCTAAGCAACAGATGATGTCATTCCAAGTTAGAGATTCATCCGGTTGATCGAGTACGTCTCCATACCTAGAACCGTCCTAGGGTCATCTTGATCACTGAATATCACATGGGCAGCCAAAGGCTCCCTCGGCAGTGAGCGGCATCACAGAGGCCGGTGTTCGAGTCCCCTCACCATTTTTCCAGAACAGGTGTGATCCCTCGGTAAGTCCTAAGAAGCAGCCCCAGAACATCCACCCGGGTAACGCATTATGTATAACGCACACCCTGCTCGGGAGTTTATTTACATTTTGGCACTCCGCAGGATTCCCCACCAAGGACATGGCTCCCATTCAACATGAGTCTGAGCTCACGCGAGCTAGCGCCTCAGCAGGTATACTATCTAGACCGAAGTCACTGTTCCCATGCGCTTTCGGTCTCTCGAGCGAACTAAGATCTGCACTCAAGTCTGTGAAGTCGTCCCGAGCCCATTTCTCGCCAACCTAGTCACCATATCGCGCAGCAAGCAGTCGCTTGGTGTCGCTCCAATGAACCAATGCAGGTGTCACTCCTCGCACGTCTGGTTCTTTGCATGTTAGGTCTTGTCTCTCATGACCCACATCTGGAAATTACACCAGGCAACGACGGCCGTGGATTGTGCAACAACCATTCAGTTCCTAGTTGTTAAAGAGCCAACAACGTTCGTTCGTCTGTTCCTCTTTTAAACGCGACACAAGCCGCGCATAACTTAGACTAACACTCCGCACGGACTGCGTCCAGGAGTTGGACGGGTAGACTGCGCTTCAATCTCCGATACACGGGAACTATCCAGACATAAAATGAGCAATATAGAGCTAGGTTCAGTTACAGTAGGACATTGCTTTATCGCTACTCTTCTTCGCATTCATTGTCCGACCTTCACTCGCTACAGAATTTGTCGCTCATGAACACAATGTCCACCAATCCACTGTCCTCTAGAGTATTGCTGCTCGCTCTCTCATTGGGAAAGCCGGAACAGGCCGAAGAACGTTCAGGGATACGTCGAAAGTTTCACGACCCGTTCTACAAGTCCCTCTAAATCAGGCTGCTCAACGTGGACTCAGGTGGGCACCTGGCCATCGCGGATACAACCACTTTTATCTGTGAGAGCCTTGGGACAGGTGACCTCCCTGAACGATACGCTCGGGTTGTCCGCGTTCTTAAACCCTGGGCGTGTCAGCTGGCCCTGGACTTCGTATTCAGACGACGTTTCTACAACTTACAATCAAACCTCCAATAGCATCCTGCCCGGAGGTGCGCCGGGAAGCTGTCACATTCCGAGCGCGACGAGATCCCGCCATATTGCTGGCCCCAGCCCTGAGGCGGTGCTCCCCACTGGTTGGTACATGCGTTGAAGAGGCCGACACCGCCACCGGGTATAGCGAGATCGAAATGATTGTCGCCAAGGTCACCCCCAGTGTTGGTTGTCTGGACGATCATCTTCTTGCCGTTGACAGGACCGGAAGTAAAGGTCAACCTGTGAGAGAAGCTGTTAACAGTACGCGTAGCAGGCAAGGCAGGCTGAGACTCACTCGTAACAAGCGCAGCACCAGGAAGCCTCGGTGCCACCAGCAAGCTTCGCTGCAGCGAAGCCGTACGCCAGATTGTCATCCACAGCCCATGGGCTCTGGTTGGTGCACATGTATGCTTGACCGCCACTCTCACATCCGCTCTTCGCGGCCATGTCAGTGAGCGGGTTGTCCTCCTTATCGCAGCTCTGGATGGGCATGTTCACGGCCGCTTTGCCAGCCCAACCGCAAGAACCTTTGCAACAGTCCCAGTACCGGGTGGTTTTTCCAGTCGGCGTTTGTGCATCGACAGTAGCCAGGCCAGCGGTCAAGGCGAGGAGGGCGAGCTGCGTGAAACACATCATACTGAGAGACCACACAGCCAATCGTGAGTAGTTGCAGAACGTGAGGAAGATACGTTTTGCGCTTTACAATTGAGAGCATTGCGCCTTGTGACAATGATATATATACCTGTCTTTCGAGGCCGCTTTGTCCTGCTGCTCCACTAGTCTCTCATGACGTCGGCGCTTGATCTGCATAAACGACGATCGGTCACCTCGAAAGATGCCATGTCGTCGCACCTTCCTTTGACAGACACAAAGGCTCAAGGATGCTAAGTAAGTGCATCAGCGGACCCACGCGGCGTCAGACCACGCTATCTTACGCATCTGATCGGCAGGCTTTCTAGCCTCCATTTGGTGGCGGAAACAAAACCTATCCCGCCAAGCATACCCCAGGCCATGTGGATGAAGTGATACGGGATAGCTGCAGTATACGGATTGTGAACCGTACTAATCAAACATGGACGGACTAAACTGTGTCTAGGTGCTCTGCTCCTCCGCCCATACAGATGTTGCAGGTCTGAAAGACGATGAGAACTGAGCGCCACAACTCGAGGTCTCTGCCAGCCTGTTTTCACATGTGCACAAATCGGCATGCATGTGCATTGTATCATGCTCCGGTCGGCCCTACTACCAGGGGCAGGGCCGAGGATAAGTACCTGTTTGCGCTGGACGTCCAAATATCGCTGGGAACCCGGCTTCTCGAGCAAGATCCGTGCATCTGCGGCGGCTTGGTCCTGACGTTCAGTGGAGGGCTGTTGGCCTGTCTAGGTGGTCTCGCACTAGATCTGATATACAGGTACTCGAAATGTGGCGGAGCTTGCAACAGAACCATGGTCCTAGAGACAGTGGATGGGAGATCGCTAGCCTTTTCGAAGCTGGCGTCCTGTGATGGCAACACGTGCCCTGATCCACCAGTGTCTTTCGGCCGCACAGGACACTTCGTTACATGGGCTTTGAGTCATTCTCACACGCAACAATCCTCGGAACACAACCAAGTACGTCCGACTGAGCAGAAACAAAGCCTAAGACACCAGGCATGCTAGCTTTTCAGGCTATCCTAGCCTGTAATATCAGGTCCTGTCTAGCCAGCTGATACATCGTGTCTTGGCTACAAGTCATCAGTCTCATCTTGGAATCGACGAACGCATCCATGCGGTCTGCATGGTAACTGCTTCTGCATACGAAGCACGTAGTTCCGCACCTAATTCGGCTCCATGCGTGTGCCTGTAGCATCTCACCGGTAGCACACTACCGGCCCGACTGGCGAGGGCGAATGTCTCCGCCTCCAGTAACGATATCGGCGGTGAATCGTCCGTCCTAAGCGTGCAATACATCTGTCAGGGCTCAAGGACGATTACGGGAAGGATTCGTGTAATTGAGTAGGGAATGTATATCTTCAGGTACAAGCATCAAGTCCCGCTTCACAGCCCCTCTTCACAGTTCCTCCGCCACGCCGAGAACCCAGTACGTTCTAGTGACGCAACTGGTTTCTCCGTCGAGATAAGCCCGTCCATCCTAGGGTACTCCGTGGCTCGATAGATCCACTTCAGATCGGCGTGACGTCAACCCAGAATCTGGTGTCATCCGACTTGTAGTCGTTCTTCGAGTCAATCCGCCCCTGAATCCATTCGATAGCGGATCTGTATCTGTTGATGTCGTCCGTGTTGGGATTACCCAAGCCGGTTGCCCCATTGCGGTGTCCTGCCATCCACCTTTCGTAACCATAGTAGTCCTGACAGTCCCAGCGCGAGGCTACATCCGCGTAGATATCGGAGCTGCTCAGGTCTCGTTAAGTAATGGAAATCATGGAGACAGGGTTATAAAGCTTACTTGAGCTTGGCCCCGTTGTTCCATTGGCCCTCGCTCTGTCCTGAGAAGCCGGCGCGAGAGCCACACACCCGGAGCATGCCCCAGTTCTGCTTGAACAAGCCAAAGTTGGCGGCGTCGTTGCTCTTGTTGTCTCCTGTTTGTGCAGTCAGACGCAGGATATCGGAACAGTAAAGACAGGCGCGTTCATCTACCGTATGTATAGTCTGTCTGCATTCTTTCGGTCTCCAGCATAGCAATGGCCAAGTCGAGGCTATTTCCTCCAGCATTCAGAATGGCTTGCTTACGAGCACCGAGGCCGGAGACTGTGTAAGATCCTCGCTTGTCCTCACGTGCGATCAGTTGACGCTCAGAAGACGAGGCTGCTTGAGCTGCAACAGCAACATTGGCGAACGCGAGCGCAATTGTTTGGAATGAAATATGCATTGCGGCTCGAGTTCATGGACTTGGTAGTTGGAGTAAAGCTACGATGGCTCAGCTCAGTACGGAATCGGGCGTGGCTTCACTCAACTTGTATCTTTGATGCTGTAGGGGCCTGACGACGTTGCAAGGCTCTACTTATGTATTGAGAAAAATGAAGCACGTACTAGTGAACTGCTTACGTGCCGCTCTACGTCAATGGGGTGTATGGCAAGGACGCAGACGTGCACGCAGGTAGGGTACTCTCGAACAAGTTGATAGGGCAACTCCATGGACTAGACTAAGGACGTGAGGTATAACGGGCAACGGGACAGAGGAACCTGATCGCATCGTTGCGGTTGCTTGAGCAGTTGCCCAACAAGGGTCTAGGCACCTTAGCACCTTGACTTGAAACACGTTCGTCTGTCGGAATTATGACCTGAAGAGGCTATAGATAATAGCCCCAGCCTGACTGAGCCGTGAGAGGCGTTTAGCAAGGAACTTACAGCTCTCCGCTATCGCGGAGAGCGACACTCCGTGCCAAAAACAGCAAAAGCTTACAATTTCCGTCTGCCTGACAACGCTATGCAGCCGAACCTCGCAACTTAGCCCAGTCAATGCGGCAGTCATACAAGCATGCGCAGCTGAGCCTCCATAGTGGCTGTTCCACGTGTACATCAGTGGTGCCTTATCTGTACGCATCCAAACGAGAGTTCACTGCAGCCTGTGATCTGCACCAACTTTATATGCCAGCTAGAATGAGACAATGCAGGGGCCCGCTGAAGATTGTGGCTGCCCGCGCTTTGATTCTGAGATTTAAGAAGAAAACGGCTCTCATGAGTCGTGTCTCTGCTCCTCACTAGCAATTCACCGCCTCTACCCGAAGGTACATGCGTCGTACTAGACTCTGCTTGCGGCTCGCCCCCTGCTCCACGTTTGCCTTCGAATCGGCTGTGGCTTCTTGGCCGAGCGTCTGGTCTCGCAGCCTGGCAAAGTTCTTTCCCACCTCCCAGTTCCAGGTACTGTCCAAGGCGAAGAGCAGGTCGATTTCTTCCAGCGTGCGCTGATTCGTCTCGGGATGCAGCGCACAGACCATAGGCATTGATATCGCGTTGCAAGCTGCGAAGATGTAGAGCGTTTCCTCGCCGATGCTCTCGAACATGACCGGGCAGAGAAGGGTGAGCCGGTCATTCCCGATCGACCAGCCCATAACACCCCACGCGTTACCCTTGGCCCTAACCTCTAACGGAAATATCTCCGCTGGATACAGCCATGGCACCGTCAACCACTTGGCCCCGAACACAAAGGTAAAGAGGCACACCGTGGACACGGCTGCGTTCCCGTAGCTTGAGGCCTTTGCTGGCATCTCCATCCAGTGTAGCTTGCTCTCCGAGGTACGAGAACGCACCTGTAAGTGTCAGGGCGATACCCTGACCAACAGAGCTCCAGTAGCAAGTCCAACATCGACCAATTCTATCCAGCGTAAACACACAGATCAGGGTAGAGAACATGTTGAAGACACTATTGAGACCTGCGATCCTCTGGCGCATGACAGGGCTCAGTCCCGCCAAGCCGAAGACGGTAGGGGCATAAACGGTGACTCCAGCGATGCCGACCCACTCTTGCATGATCTGGAGCCAGACCACGAGCTGGACGCGTCTACCGGTGTGCATCTTGCTGGAGCCGACACCGAAGAGCATGTGAAGATGGCTCTGCTTGCGGAGGTTCGTTACGTTCGAGTTCGCATGATGCTACGATATCCTGAAACTCGGCCTCTGCGGCGTCCTTTTCCGCGCACACGTCATCATGAAGACACCCCAAGACGTAGCGCGCTCCGTCTTCTCGACCCATCTTTAAAAACCAGCGGTGGAGAGGACACCGGTCATACGCCCAAACAGCTTGGGGATTTGGAATGCGACGGGGGAGCGCCAGATGAAGGAGGTGGCGCTATCGCCGTAGGACGAGCGGGCGCACTTTAGCCAGTGAGCAAACAGTACAAGGAAGATGTTGAGCGTGAATTCAATGGCAACGTAATGTCCACGAGACTTGTGCTCTGCAGTCTCGGCGGCTTAGATGGGGACGATGGAGTTGAAGTTGCCAGTACTCTGTCCATTGATAAGACGTGCGCAGATCATCTATTCCGCGTTCATGACAGAGACTGCAGTACGGCACCAAAACTACCAACTACCGCTCCGACAAACAAGGTTTTGATGCGTCTGTGGCGATTGTCAATGGAGCACACAGCTAGGCAGCCGGTCAGTGTTCCGAGACAGTAGACTGAGACAATCCCCCCATCAAGCGAAGTAGTGATGCATTGATCGTACAACGTGTTAATACCGCCCATGATACACTGGTCGCAGCCGCAAAAATAGGTTTGTCTGTCAGGTTGAGTCTCCGCGATGTACTCGTACAGGATGACCAGGTCTTTGGGTGCATGTTAGTGATCGTCGTCATTTGGAGATAAGGTGCAGAAAACACCCTTGCTGGTCTCAGCCGCCAATCAGGCTACTCATCGGACCAGTTGTGGCCAGAATATATCGAGAAAGAAGTATCCTGACTCGATAAGTCGCAAACAAGAGCATGTCCAATAAACTACGATGGGGTACACAACAGGCGATCGTTTTTGCGCCAAAATGTTACGTGTCTCGACCACTGTCAAGTAGAGAACTACGCGAAGATCTACACCCTCCTGGTAAACTGATTACACAGCACTTCCCGACACCATCTCATTGCGAAACCTGGAAAGTATTTAATTAAAGGTTAAGTCGAATCTTTTACAAACTCGAACCAGCTATTACACGATATCTCTGGCACATCTCTAACACCACAACGTGCAGGCTACAGCCTATCGGACCCCTCTGGGCGGTATCGCATGCTATGTGCCCTAATAATGTATCGTCTTGATGTGATAATACGCCTCGGCGCGCATAGCTGTACCCTAGTCGTCTTGCGACACTCCCTCCGTCTTGAGAACCTCGTGCTTCTCACCAGCATGTGTAAGCTGCCTATACCTCTGCTCTTCATCCATCTTGTTACCACGAACTACGCGCCTATTCTCTGCGTTCAGTCCCATGCAAATCCTCGGCTCCTCGTAAAACATCATGTCGATCTGCTCAAGCGTGCGTCCTGACGTCTCGACACCGAAGAAGTATGTAAGCGGTATGAACGATGCACAAACTGCTGCCCAAATCCAGAAGTAGTGACCGCCGATATTATCGAGGCCGATGGGAGTGACCATAACGACTACAAAGTTCGACATCCAGTGCGAGAAGACACCCACTGCAGTAGCTTTGTTGCGGACTCGTAGCGGTTGAATTTCAGCGGAGTACGACCATGATACAGGTAGGATGCCGAGGGTGAAGCAGTCAAAGTACAGAAAGATAAACGCGACCGCAGCGGCGGCGCTGGCGTAGCTGTTGTTCGCTAGGGAGCCAGCAACGATAGCCATGCAGACTGCGCATCCAGCAGACGATCCCATGACCGACCATCGACGTCCGATCTTGTCGATGTAGAAGTACGGCGGCCAAGCGAAGACGGCATACTGAGTGAAGGCAACGGAAGCGAGGATGAGAGCCATACTTGGTGAATAATCGAGGTACTCCTGGAGGATGTAGGCGAGGTAGTAGCTGAGTGCGTTGATGCCAGACCACTGGTTCATCAAGTACGGTCCCATGCCGAGAACGACACGATGCAGATTGCGAGTCTTGGTGGCATTGCTGAATACCTCTCCCCACGACGGATCTTCGTCGTTGCTTTCGGCTGCGATGGCGTCGAGGATCTCTTGCATCTGGCCCAGGACCTCTTCATCGTCGAGGGGCTTGTCCAAAAGTCTGCTGATGACATGCTGGGCCTGGGAGACTGGTCAGCTACAGTAGTGATATGTTTGCTTGTGTAACCTACCTCTCCAGTCCTTCCGCGCTGTGCCAGCCAGCGGGGCGTTTCGCACAAGAAAGGGCATAGTGCCAGTACGAGCAACGAAAACAGGATCTGACAGGCGACAGGAAAGCGCCATTGGATGGAGCTGTCAGCATATAGCGTTGCAAAGCAAAGCCATGATGCGATTGCAACACCGATGATGATCAAAGCGGATTGCACGACCAACAATGCACCACGGTTGTGGGCAGGTAGTGTTTCTGACTGCAAGATGGGAACTGCAACGGTCGAAAGACCGACGCCTACCCCACCGATGATTCGTGCAACGAACATCTGTCAGTATTCGAATGACGCGGTCTGGACTGCAGCGCCGATGATGACGATGATGTTGGCTAGGATGATGGACCGCTTTCGCCCAATCTTCTCGCCAAAGACGAAGGCGACTACAGCACCGAGGGCACAGCCAACGTCGTATATGGCGGTAACTAGTCCAGTCATGGTGGGATTCGGGTTGCCAAGCGTGTCCTTGAAGCGTTGGCCCCCAAGGATACCGCCGAAGAGCCCTTGATCATCTTATTGAGGATGTTAGATCTCATGTCACAAATGCGACCGGCGGAAGAGAGGGGCTTACATCCAAAGAGCAGAAAGTCGAGACCTGACGTCAGCAAGATGATGGCGAGTAGGCTCTTGCCTCTGAGTTCGAGCACGCGCATGATTGGATATTCTGTTGCTCAGTGTTTTTTGATCGTGTCCTCAAAAGCGGCGAACATCAGGACTTTGTACTTGCGCAACCATGTCAACGTGCTCCAGTGGCGCCTGATCGAGCATAGCATATGTGAGCTACAGAGAAGCCATTGTTTAGCGCGTGGGGAACTTGGCCCGGGGAACAGTGGATCTGCGGAGGTGACTTTTGCGGACAACAGCTGTGCAGGCTGTATTGTTGAGTAAGCTGGAGACGGCCGATCGAGGAATTCGCCGAGACGCAAGCGCGCAACCAAGCCTGGCCAAACTTGTACCTTGCACGTGCGCAAGCCAATCCGTAGGGCCGCCTGCACAGAGCCACACGATTTCTGTTCTCCGAATAGCCCCGTCCAATTATTCATCAAGCCATAGCGTCAGAGAGGGCCATCGTAAGCGTACATTCCAACTAGGTAGACAAAACACAACCGCCACTCTTCACGCCCTTTTCGCTACAAAGACCTGTCGATGTAGCCAATTCTTGTTTGCCCACCTTCCGAATTCGGTAAAGAAAACAATAACACAATCCCGCTGCCGTTTGCATCCAGCTTGCTAAATCCTGGGAACGAATAGCAGCTTGGGAAATCATCACTCTGGCATAGGTGGACACAGCGAGCACCATATCGTGTGTAGTCAAGTCCCTCAATGACGAATATTGCATGCTTGGTCTCGGAGAAAATCAATCCCTGACAAGCCGAAGCTGGCTCCTACTTTTGTCCTTGTTGCACGCGGCTATTCGGAGATAGATTTTAGTCTGTCCATTCCAGGCTTCCATGTCGGCGAACGCGGGCAACATTCTCCGGACCGTGCGTCTTGGCTACGGGGACAAGCCGGTTATGTCCCCGACGCTCACGTGACCATCTTGAAACTCGTACACTATCCTCGTACGTATTATGCAATCTTGGTAGGAAAGGAAACAAGGCACCTTGCCAACCCTCCTGTGTCGAGTGGATATCCGTCTTGCCGCGATTATTCCCCTTGTAAGGTTCTGAGGTAGAGACACTTGGCTTAAACTACGCTGCTGCTAGGCCATACGGACGGCTTTGCTATTAGCCGCAAGCCTACACCAGATGCAAGTGCCGCACAGCTGGCCGAAGCGTTCGACATGCAAAGTGGGCCATGGTACTTCGGTTGTTGAAAAGAGCGGGGTCCCGAAATACCAGACGATGCCAGCGGGTGTAAGAGTATGGATGGATGAAAACTTGTCTACGAGTGATTGTCATCCCACATCCACCAACACTGCTAGTGCTGTCAGTTACCTTCCGTGACCAGAACTTCTCAACTTTCCTCTCACTTCTACTGGGCCTCCTTACCCTACGTCAGGGTCTATCACCGCAATTGCACAACTACGAACTCAACTAGCAGACTTTCGCATGGCGCCAGTCAGCATGGACTTCCAAACTCCAACGCGGGAGATGAAGGTGCATAAGTACCACTGTCCAGCCGTTCCATCGAGTCTAGCTTACCACTTCCAGAACCCGTCTTTCGTCTTGAAAGCGATTGACGAACTGACATTCGAGGACCGCCCTGTCCCTGAGATCGAAGATCCGCACAGCGTTCTTCTTCAAGTCAACTACACGGGCATCTGTGGCTCAGATGTACACTACTGGCGTCACGGACGAATCGGACCATTTGTAGTGAAGACGCCTATGGTACTGGGCCATGAATCTTCCGGGACAGTCATCGAGGTGGGATCGAAAGTAACGTCCCTGCAGAAAGGCGACCGGGTCGCGATGGAGCCTGGCATCCCATGCCGGTTCTGTGCAAGGTGTAAGGAAGGCAGGTACAACCTGTGCGCAGCGATGGCGTTTGCAGCGACACCTCCCTACGATGGCACCTTAGCCAAGTACTACGTCCTGCCCGAGGACTTCTGTTACAAGCTGCCGGCGAACGTGAGCCTGGAAGAGGGTGCATTGCTCGAGCCGCTCTCTGTCGCAGTTCACCTTGTGCGGCAATCGCAGATTAAATACGGCGACAGCATCGCTGTGTTCGGGGCGGGTCCCATCGGACTGCTCTGCTGCGCCGTTGCAAAAGCGTATGGCGCGAGGAAGATCATCGCAGTGGACATACAGAGGCATCGACTCGAGTTCGCTGAACGGTTTGCGGCCACGGCCACGTTCGAACCGAGCAAGGCGTCCGCAGAAGAGAATGCACGGAGGCTCATTCACGAAAACGACTTGGGCAGTGGGGCCGACGTGGCCATTGACGCCAGTGGGGTGGAGCCCTCTATCCAAACCGCTATACATGTGCTGCGCCAGGGGAGCACATATGTACAGGGAGGAATGGGTCGGGACTCAGTCTCCTTCCCAATGGTAACTGCTTGCACGAAGGAGTTGACTATTCGTGGTTCGTTCCGGTATGGGCCTGAGGACTATGAGACTGCTCTGGTCATGGTTACTAGGGGTACCGTTAGAGTGATGGATCTGATCAGCAGGAAGGTTGCTTTTGAAGAAGCAGAGGCTGCTTTCCGGGAAACAAAAGGCGGGAGTGCAATCAAAGTTCTGATTGCTGGGCCAGAGTGAGCAAGAAAATTCGGATTTTTGGGATGTTCGAACTTAATGGTAAGAGAAAGAACAGAGCGCGCAGGGCACTCGGCTGTAGATACCCATGTATGGCTGTCAATGCAACGGACTTGAACCGGACCTTTTCGCTACATGCGTGAAAGTCTTTCCTT
This sequence comes from Alternaria atra, assembly GCF_907166805.1. Lineage (NCBI taxonomy): Eukaryota > Fungi > Ascomycota > Dothideomycetes > Pleosporales > Pleosporaceae > Alternaria > Alternaria atra. The sequence continues at coordinate 96,216 of NW_025091315.1, forward strand.
GCCTCTTCATCCTTCGATTACTTATGACATATGCCGTCTGAGCTCTTCCGTCGAAAATCACGATCACCCCGCAGCTTATGCTTGTGTATTAGCCCAGTCTGCGATCGCAACACTTCGTTTTCTTAGTTTTCATTTCCTCCTTTGGAAAGGTTGGAGTTTCAGGAACCGCCAACGCTGACTTCCAACGCCACACCATCCGCCCATGTAGATTACAGTTGCTGCGCCCTGGTGAAATCAGATCACTGAGCACTGCCTGTGCGTACAGGCACTGTTGAACGTCGATGCCTATCCGCTAGTGATGTAGATTGACCACGCCTCCTAGCAACTGCTCTGACTACCTGCGGTACCTCCATTCTTCTCCAATCAATGCACATCTCTACTGCCGCTTGCGCAATTTCTGTTCTCTGCGACACTCGAGAGCATTCATTGACAACACACATCGTCCACCATGTGCCTAAAATGTCTCTGCCGATCACACTGCTCAAGGAAGACTTTGTACTTGACGTCTAGCAGTTCCCTGACTCCCTGCCCCTCGATTGGCCAAACAGCCCTTCCGGGCTTGCTCATCCTTTGCATGATGCTCCACAAATCGTCGGTCTTGCCGCATGCGCCTGCTGTCGCTGCTTTGGCACCTAACATGGCGGCGCCGTGGCAGACCGCTGCGTTAGTGTAGTGAGGGATCACGACAGCCATACTGCATGCCGTCGCTACCAGAGACACAAGCAGCTCGTTCTTGCACTGCGAGCCAGACATGAAGATAGACCTGATCGCATGGCCGGACTCGTTCATCCTGATGACGATTTGGCGCGTCTGGAGCGCAATAAACTCCATCGTGCCACAGTAATGGATGGCGAGACTGTCGATAGACACATCCGCGGTCAAACCAACGATGCAGCCGGACATCCGGGAGTCTGCGACTGGAGAGCGGTTCCCGTACAAGTCCCCATAGAAGAAAAAGTGCCTGGCCAGATAGGGGATAGAAGGTGCGGCGGTGCTGGCTTGCATGTTGCAAAGGTGGCGATTGAGGAATTCAAAGATGTCCAGCTCCGCTGACTCCGCCTCCAGAGCCGCTTGTTGGTAAGCCGGATGAGTTTCCAGAACATGTTGAAGGAGTTTCCCAGTCGCAGATTGGCCACCTTCTGCCATCCAAGTGTCTCGCGTGATGGCGTCTCTATATGGCCCCCAGACGCCCTCAACAAAAACCGGGTTGGACGACATGACAAGATGGCAGGTTGAAGTTCCAGAAACAGCAGCGAGGCGTGTAAAGCTCTGTCGAACGTCGCTCGGCCCTGTAGAGCGGTCGGGGTTGTGTTTGAGGAGGCCGTCGACCTTGGCACCCACAGTGCCAATCCAACCGGCGTATGCATCGATGACGCCACTGCCGACCGGAATGCCAACTGGAAGACCAAGTTCTTCTGCCGCGCGCTCGCAGAGATGACCTGCGAGTTCGCCTGCCGACAGGTAGTCGCCATTCTACCGATGTTCGTCAGAAGATGGGAACTAGTCTTAAGGTATCAGCCGAGGCAAACTCACCTTACCATGCACCCCTCCAACTCGCTTGAACCCGTCTTCAGCAAGACTTGCGAGCCCAATCTCCCTCAAAAAGTCTTCCTGCCATCCCGTGGTGCTTCCATCGACGCCAATCGGAATATAACCCTGCTTGCACACAGCGCTGCAGTTGCTGCGTTTCTCGTTGCCGGTCGCAAGATGCCCTAGAGCATCGGTGAGGTCATAGAAACTGCAACGATCAAAAAGCTGCTCTGGCATGTTGTTCTTCAGCCACAGTATCTTTGGCATCTCCATCTCGATGGACATGGTGCCGCCAACGTATCGTAACAGATTGTGGGCGGTGGAGTTGATTTTCTTCGTTTCTTCCTCGGCTCTGTGGTCCAGCCACAGCATCACATTGTGCGCACTGGGCCCCCGAACAAAGTTTGGCGGCGTCACGGATATGGGCTCGTCTGTCTCCGAGTCGAAGACTGCAAGGGAGCAGGTAGCATCAAACCCAATTCCTCGAATTAGACCCACGTCAACAGCACCATCCGCAACGGCACGCTGCACTGCGAGACATACGCAACGCCATATATCTGATGTGGATTGTTCCTGTGCGCGCGTGAGCCTGTGTGCCGTGCTGTGCAGGCGGAAACTTGATGCATACGTAGTAGCCAGCTTTTGGTTGCCAAAGACCGATTTCCTCTGCCGCCAAGCCTACGATATCGCCAGAGTGACTGACGACACAAGCCCGCGCGCTCCCCGTGCCCACGTCAATTCCAATGTAGTAGTTTTCTAAGCCGCTATCCTCCCTTCCAGGCTGCGGCGAGCTCGCGTTGGACAACATGCGATCACTTGCGTGCGTCTTTGGCTGAACTGAGGTTGGAACCACCGAAGGAAGGTGTGTGGTAAAGACAGATGTATACAGCGAAAGACTGTGCAAGATGGGGGTTGCGTTTTCCTCTTCAACCTAAGCAAGAGCAGCAAAGTGTGTTAGCAAAAGGCCGCGCGCCGTAGTTACTTCTCGCCTTCTTTTAGCCGGGAATATCCCACTCTCAGCTGCATCACTTAGCTAAAGGCCCCGAGAAGCCTTTGTTGTCTTGCTCTCACCTGACCAGTGTCGTATACTATACGGTATGGATACGCTTGGCATGGTGCCACAGGTGGGCCTGATATCCTTATGTGATTGGATGGGGTTACTCGGAGGGCGAAAGACATGTCGCCTGCTGTAGACGGATCTGGGCATTCGCTAGCGCGCTCGTGGGGTAAGTTCCCGCTTTGGCCCCTAGGCTCCTCGCGCCCAACAGCGTTCTGGAACCCGACTTGCCCCGGCGCCTTGTTCTGGATTCCTTAGGCCGCTCTGACGCACTCACTACTCGAGTCAGCGTCGCAGTATTGCTCACTGTTTCCTGCCATACAGAACTTCGAGAGCATCCGGCAGCCGGCAGCCGGCAGCCGACGATACGGCCAAGTCAGGCAGCACGTGATGTCACTGACACAAGCCTTCTCACCCTTGTCGGAAGAACCTCCCGCTCCATGGTATGGCCTAGGTAATCCGGTACATATATGCCACTATCTAGTCCAATCGCGCTCTGTTTCGGAAACTGGGGCGCCACAAGCACGTGGAGGCGTACCAGAACCGGTCTGGACATCTTGTCTCGGGATTAATCAAGGTGCGCCAACTGCCAAGCAGTACGCGAAGAAGACTGTGGCCTTGCGCATACGATCGCCCTACACTATTGCAATACATGCTCTGCATGCGTCGATGCGTGCAGGCGTTGAACGACATCCTCTAAGATCATACGTGAAGCCTTGAGATCCGGCGCCTCCTCTTCCCAGAAGCACAGGGTTGCAAGTGAGAATTGCACGCTTTCTTCGTGTTGCTCCTTGGAGATTTCATGGAGGCCAGACCTCCGTGCGGCCAGGAGAAGCAGCGCCGACGAGAAACTCTGCCTCGCCATCAGCCATGTGCCGTGATGGCGATGCCGGACGTTCCACTGCCGGATCAGTTTGCAACAGGTAGCAGCATGCAACTGCACCAGCGGGCGAAGAAAATCGCGATCGGAACCCTCGATGTTTTTGTGGATCATGAGGTACAGGAAGGGGCGATATATGCGCTCCTTGATCTCGAAGGCTCGAGCCTGGAGATGATATGCAAGCTCATCGTCAGCAGCGACTCCGATGTCAAAAGCTATTACGTCTGGCAGCGTACGGTACCTGAACAAGAGGGGTCAGCATGATGTTCTCAATATGCATTGGTGTCTTGGATCGCAAGTACCACTCTGTCAGCTGCCTGTCCAACTCTTCGGCAGTTTGCAGTATGCTCTGAAGGGATGCATCGAGCCATGCAGACTCATTGGTCGCGTAGAACGATCTGATCACGCGTTGCAGTATTCCGCGAGCTGCGATATCCGCCAGATAGTAGTACCATCCTTTCTCAAGCTCGACTTGCGCCCTTGCGGAGTTTGCAGCACTCATCTGCAGCTCGGTATGTATGCGATACAACTGCTGCGTGGTTGTCGCTAGCGGCGGTGGCGGGAAGTGGCTTGTGTAATTGAGTTTGGTGAGACCAGAAGATGGGAACCGAAACTCTATTGAGGTTTCGCTAGACAGCTGGTGAGCAGTGATCGTGCATGTGCAGCGAAAGTCCAACTCACTGTTCAGATTTCAGGCACGACCAGTACAGTCGACTCGCTCGAGCTTTGCCTAGTTGACACTCAGTGATGGAGTATTCCGGATTCATCCGAGTTAGAGCCTGGAAAGTCACGCAAGCCCGGTTGAAAGAGGTGGCGGCTTGCAGAGGCCGCAAGGAGTACATCTCATACACCCCAGCCATGAAATAGCACTCCGTTGCCAGTAAGCTATTTCCGAGGAGACCGATTCGCTTGCGCGATGCAGTATAGTACAGCTCTGCCGTGTAGTATCCTGGAGTGTTGGACAAGCTGTTGTCTGCACGGTCCTGACACGTACTTGTATCGCACGTCTGTTGACGGGAGAAAGGAGAGGAGATGGCTGCGAGTGCACATACGATAAGCTAAAGAAAACGTCTGAAGTTAGTACAGTACTGAGCTTGAGGGAATGCTACGAACCACAAGACAGCTCGATGCTTTCCAGTCAAATCCATCTTCCGCCACCGTTCTGGCCATCCTTCTCAAGTACTCTGGATCAAAGATTGGGTTCTTCACATGGACGTTCAGGAGAAACGCTTCGACGAGATGCGCAACATCTTCTTCGCGTACCCCAGGGCCCATCTTCGATCTCGATCTCGGGTCCTCAGATTGGTCCAGAATGAAGTCGTCGTTAACTCTGGGTGAGTGAGGCGATCCGTGTAGATCATCGCGCACGAATGTAGGATCGAAGATGCGTGCCTCGACCCAGTGGCGATTGTAGTTGCCTTCGAAAATTGGCCACCCAAGAATGTCCTCGCTGGAGCCGAAGTACTCCTGACCGTGGTTCGACATGTCTTTGTCCTGTACAACATCACATGTTGCAGAGTTTGTCTTGGTATCGTCGCTTTGTGGATGTGCGTTCTGCATGCGCCAGTCAGGTGCCAGCAGCAATGATATCAAACTCCCACCTACAGCGTCAATGGTAGGCTGACCAACCCTACCGTAAGCTATGGAACCAGCCAGTGATCCTGATTCGACCACGCTGATTAGATAGTCCAGACGATCGAGAATCTGGCTCGTCGGGCTCAATGGAACATCAGTCGCTAGCAGCCATGTGGCAGGAAGGGAAACTTACGTACGATTCTGTATGGGCCTGATCTTGATAAACGCACTGCGCGCTAAGCTCGCAACACTTCGAGCATGTCGGGCGCTGGTTATCGCACTTTGTTTTTCGCGCGCGACACAGCTGACACGCAGTAACAGATCGCTTGCGCGGGAAGTTCGCTTGGTGCGACGATAGGCTTGATAGGAGCGGGAGCTTCCTTTTTCTGGAATGAGCAGAAGCTTGCTCGTTTGCGTGCACGCGATAATCTCCTTCACTGTCCACGGAATCCACAGAATCCAGCCGTTCGGAGACCGGAATACGGTCCATATCTGGTGCAGGGTGGCACGGCTGGCACAGTTACATCTAAGGAACGAGTCCGATGCCACACTTGAGGGCGCGCTGAATGATGATAGATCAGGAACAGAGGAGAAGCAGTGGTGTTATGCCGATTGTGTACAATGTCAGATGTCTGTCAGTTTGAGGCGATCCAGCTCACAAGTAACTATGGCTGACCTCTTACGTAATGCATGATACGCTAGACCCCAACCGAGGTAGTATAGATTAATTCCGCACATTAGTGTGAGGAAGACGCGTATAGGGAGAACGAATCAACGTAGCATAGTTATCACAAGTATGTCTTTTATCGGCAACTATGTCGCTACTGTCACAGAGCTTTCTGCTCTTCGCTACAGACGAAAAAAGATTGTGTAAACACGCACACATACTCATGCAGCTTGCTAGACCTCGTCAGTCAACCAGCTACTCCTTACTCTTCAACTCTTCGCATTATATGGCCTAGTTTCTGAACGGGTTCGTACGTTCAGCCACAATAGTTGGACGCTGGACCAAGATTGTTGTGGCTTGACTGAAGTATGTGAGCATAATGGCCAGATAAAGTCTAAAGATCGTAGGCTCCCAACCATCACCATCACCCTTTATGCTACCCAGATTCGACATGTCTGCACCCTCCCTAGCTCTCTAAAGATCCATTCCCTGGCGATGTAAACAATTCAGCCACCTGCGAATGCATTGCCATTGCTGGGTTTTCGGGTTTCAGTCGCGAGCTTCAAGATCACGATTGATTTTTTATGACTAGCATAGCGGTAGGTCCAGCCTCGTTTATGTTGCAACTCATGCCAATTGAGGGATGCTTCTTGCGAGCTGAGCAAGCTGGGTAAGCCGCCTCGTAGCATTTCGTCAGGTCTGTCTCTAAAGCAGATGGTGACAGCGCGTCCGCTGGTGTCGTTACGCAACAGCGTTGCTGGGCTTCACGCAGGTAAAGAGGCCACCACGCGACGCTGCCTGAATCGCAGAGAGTGCATGCGGACATCAAGAAACTTCAGTGATAAGGAGTATATACGGTAATCTGTCCCGAGGAGGTTAGCGCTCGCTGACGACTTCGCTACAAGGTAGGGGGTACGCGGAAGAAACGATGTTCACTTGGTGGCCTTGCCCCTCCACCCAAGCTCGACAGAAAGGTGGTTCTAGGCAGCGATTTCACATCCTAGCTAGATGCTTTCCGTTATATTCCTAACGTTGTCTTCGTTTCGACGTGCAAATTAGTCGCACTGCAGTAGAATGCCGTTAAGCAACAGAGCACAACCATGACAGCTATCCGAACTCACGTCGCAAGTTCAGCAAAGACGTGTTTACCCGACCTAGTGCGGCCGTTTCCGTTCCCTTAGATGCCTTGGAACTGTAGGGATGTATTTGTAAGCCCTTGCAATATGCGCACGTAGCGCCTGTTAAGGTTTTGATAATCTAAGAGGCAGAAAGCTGTGACTGAACGTTTGCGAATTGCAACAGAGCAGGTAACGGGAGGACTGTCCGCAGACCGTCCACACATTAGAGCCGTTAGCAGAATGACCGTGGCACCCAGGCCCTTCTCCCGGGTTTGAGGGAGACCTAGCTGTTTCTTTGCTTCCTGGCCCATATCGTTATCATGGTGCGGACCAAGCCTGTCTCGCTCCTACAGATATGCACACTCTCTATGGTATTAGAGCTTCACTGCAGAACATCAAACCCTCTACTTAACGATTTGCGATTGTGCACACGTTCGAGATCTTCTGTCCGACTGGTGACGTCTCTGCTCCGACTCCCTAAATTTCCGTACTTTGAACACTGACGTTTCCGTCACAGTGTCGATGCCCGCTGACGATGGTTCTTTCCAGTGCCGCTGGCCTGATACAGGACAGCACAGTCGATTACCCGTGTTTAGTGCTGATTCCCTGATGGGCTATAGAACTTTTGATACGTAGGCTTAGTCACTGGCCATCCCTAGACCCACTCACAAAACTAATGCCTGTATCCACAGTAGTACTACGCCATGGGCGATCGGTCGGCCTCTGGAAATCCCCGACACCGAACGACACAAGCAATCTCCGAACTGAGGACCGTAGTCGCTCTCTTCACAGGCTTATCTAGCCCATTCGATTCAAGCATGTCCGACTGCAATTTCACATCGTTCCTCGTTCCTCGTTCCCCCTTGCACGCCCGCTCCTCACGCTACTGCGGCGGCCACCACTCCTAGAAGTGGTGACTGCTTCGTTTGGGCGTCCATATTATGCTTGACGCCCTGGATCGCACGTATGTATGTGGTGCCTGGTTTGTGACTCCAGCTACGGAAGCCCAACGTTGCGATCTAGCATGCTTCGGACAGTGTGTGCACGGGCTTCTTGTTTCGCTCTAGCGTCATGGCTGTACTGCCTCCCCTTCCCCTGTCGACTTGACTGACGGCTACGATCGCTGCTGTGCAAGCCTGAGCTAGACAAAAGCCAGGCTAGTGGCCCCGAACAGCCGCGTGCAATGAGAATCGTTCTATCTCATCGCCGGAGATGTCCACCGTGCTATACCGCATGTGGTCGCCTATGACGCTAGCGTGTCGTCCGAGCCCCGCGAAACTGGTACGTGGGTGATTGCTCCACGCCTCTCCGCAAGCGCAAAGCCAACATCAGCACTAGCTAGGCCACCCAGCCGTCTCTTCTAGCTGTCTTCTCTGCCGATGTGGATGGCGTTCCGTTGGCGGGTGGCTGATTCTCTGCCTTTGCGACAATCAGCGGCGGTGCGCGTTCTGCGTCGTTTTGAACGCTCGAAGTTGGTACGACGCCTGCCATTCACTTCCACCACGTCTGGCCCCGAGCGCATCTAGCAATCTCTCTCTGTCGTGGGCGATATGTTGACTTCCCTGCGCGCGTGAAGCTTGGCGAGGCTCATACCGAACAAAGAGGGCCAAACCAAGGGAATACACTTCTTGGCCTATACAGCTGAGTCCGATCCGCCGGATGTGCTATCCACGATGTCAGTTTTGCACGCTGGGCGTCGGTGTTCGCATTACGGTGAGCAAGAGGCAGCGCAAGATGCCGCATCGCCCAAGGATCAGGGCCGACGACAGCCCAAGTGCAGACCGTCCGATCCAGGACCCGAGCCTGCGGGGCACGCCAAGAGAAGATCAACCCAAGCTTGTGTCAACTGTCTTCCTGGGGAGACTAGGATCAGGGCGCAACATCGGCTAATGGTGCCTGCGGGGGTAATGGCGTGTGTTGGGGGCGCACATGGAGACAATCAGGACAATTTTCTCTATGCTGCCAACCTCGCAAGGTGCCATTTGCGGAACAGGAGAATCGAATTATCATCCTACCTTATTAATCTTCATCCGTACTGTGTCGCAGTCTCCGTTTCCAGCTCTTGCAGTTGAGTATCTACGTTTCCCGATTCCTTCTCTTGCCGCTCGTCCTTGATACCGAAGTTTCATCAGTCATTTCCGTTCATCAATCCCGGTGATGCTAGTTGAGAGATTGGAAGACGGGCACGAATTTGCCGCCACATTCCTGATAACGACGTACGCGTCTGAAACTTGCCGGCAGTCGCCGAGAACCTATACTATAGGTGACGGAATAGCGCACTAATAGCCTGTGCATCTGCCGCGCTCTTCTGCTTCTTGTGAAGAGACTGATTATCACGCATACGGTATTGCCACAGAACAATCAGCATATCACACGCAGAGCAAACAAAGTTCTCTCGCCTGATTCGCATTGGATTGTTATCTGAAGCGCAATCACACACGATAGGCCGTCGGTCATCGACTAATCAGCACGGGGTTCACGCTACTCGCCGTCTGGGACCTTGCGAATCATGGGCACCAATGCGGGACATAGCGCATTCAAACATACCAATACCTCGGATGCACGCGACTCATTTCCTCATATCTAACTATACTAGTCCATGTCAGGGCCATTTCCAGTATTTGAAGGTGTCAATGTCAAAAAAGCTTACACCTGTCATTGTCCTTTTTCTTGACCATTTGACCTAGTCTATTGGAAGGAAGCCCGTCTTGAACCTCCACCGGATACGGTATGCGTAGCTGCCTGACGCAATGCAGGTAGTAGTGTCCGTTGTAAGTACTTTCAAAAAGCAAACACTTCAAGCCCTCGCTAACAACCCACGCAGGTCATCCAGGCGCTCTTGCTCGGTCTTGCATTAGCTGTTACGATCCTACGATGCTGGATTCGCCTTCATGTAGAGCATCGACGCTTGACGATTGCCGATTACCTTATATGGGGAGGATGGATCTGCACGCTGGGATGGTCTGTTTGCTCCATCAAAGCACTCTACATCCTGATCGATCACCCCCCAGACGAGGAGGCCATGACGGACTCCGTTGATTACTTGAAGGTGGGCAAACTGCACCACCTAGGACTGGGAGTCCCTTCAGGAGTACCAGCTAACTGGCGCCTCATCGCAGACAGTCTTCCTATCTTGCTACTTCTTCGATACCGGACTGTACTTTCCAAAGGCCTCTCTTGTGGCTTTCTACTGGTGGTTGATTCCATGGGGATTCAGAGGTCTCCGGATATCAGTGTACGTCACTGCTGCTTTCATAGGCTGCGCTTGGATGGCAAGTCTGTTGGCGGATACTTTCATCGCACCTTCGATCTCGGACAACTGGTATGGCGCAACTACAACTTCGAACACTCAACAATGCCATTGACTAACACGTGCTGGACTCTAGGTCGCTCGAAAATCAACTCAACTCAATATGGAACTCTTACACAAATCTGACAGTCAACTGGACGCTGAACATCGGTACCGATCTGATACGTAAGTGCTTTTTCCATTCGCTTCGTAACATTTGGACTAAAAGAGCATGCTATCTAGTCTTTTGCCTCCCTTTCTTCCTAATCAACTGCCTGAAGCTCCATAGACGGCAGAAGATTGGCTTGGCTGGAGTGTTCTCTCTAGGTGTCATTACTATGGCTATCAGCCTTGCTCGGTTCGTCGTATACAGCATGGATTACAACGTTTCCGAAGCCATCGGTAGTAAGTCTACCAGCTTCCACTTTCCCACGTCTTCACATACCACCTGAGTCTTCACATACTAACACAACTACAGATGCATGGTGCACAGCCGAGATGTGCACAGCAGTCATCGTTGTCTCGCTCCCATCACTCAAATCCTTCATCGCCCGGACAACGCCTGCGCACACAGCCAATCGTAGCAACACTGGATACATACAAACCGGCTCCGGCAAACCGGTCAGTAGCAGCAGAGGCGGCACCTACACGTCACACATCCAAGATGGCACTGTAGATCATGAAGAGATGGAGTTGACCTTTCTTGACCGAAGGGCTAGTCCAACCCCTACGGGAACCACTGATGAGACAAGAACTCAAGATGGAAAAGATAATGTAATGGTGACGACGAATGTTACGGTTACGAGGGATGTGTTGTAGGGGAAAGTTGGGGCGACGATGTTGGTGCCAGAAGCTACGTACCTTATATCATGGTAATAGAATGACAGGGATCTAGAAGACTGGCATCCCGCAACCGGGCTCCTCACGATTCATCAGCGCAACAGGTTCCTCTCAAACCTGCTGCTGTACGTGCTGACCTCGGGCGTTGGTCATTCACAGCTGTACCCAACACCTAAGGCGGTTTGGTTACTACCGACCTATCTCAATGTCTACATTCTAGGCAAACGACTCACTCCTTGATCTTACACACTGACAGTTGGTTTCTGTGGCGAGCGTCATCTGCAACGACCGCGTAAAGTATAGTGCAACTTCCCACCTCTACGGTTCTCGCCCAAACCGCGCCTATGACACCTTAAGCAGCACGAAACGCCATGTTAGGATCACAATCAAGGCTCGTGGATCACATGCCCGATGCGACCTTGTTAGTGATGATGCCCGTTTCTCAATCGAATGTCATCGGCGAAGGTGTGCACGGCGTACAATCTCAGAAGCTTCGTACGAGCGTACCTAAGCCGACATGTTCTCACGTATCCGTAAAACGTAATGATCAGTCGCCTACCAGAGTCAACCAACCGCCTCTCGACCTACTCTGGTACAGACTTGTCAACAATCAAGCCAATCAAGCCGGTCTAACCTAATATGGTAATTCACTAGATTGGGTAGGCTAAGATCTTACTAAATTTGGCTAGTTCGGCTTGATTGGCTTGATTGTTGACAGGTCTGCGTGACAAAGGTAAATCTCTACCCACCTAGGCTTCGCCCTAAGGCAGGTGCAATACGTTTTATCTGGCCCTATTACCCCAAAACAAAGGACAGGTAGACCTCCAGTACTTATTTGAGAGCAGTGTGTCCATCAACCAAGTAAACCAAAAATCGACCCTCTTACTTGACTTGGCTGACGAGAATCCTTTACCTTGCTTGGTTGGTTGACGAGAAGCCCTTGCTTTGCTTGGTTGGTTGACATTACTCGATAGAATTTCCCGATTTGATATCTATACTAACCTACAGGAGCATACCAGTTCGAAGGAGGTGCTTTTGACACTCAATTGCCGCCACAGTCCCTGAATTGAGCCGATTCCGTTCATCCGTGATGACCTTTTTCGTCTGTGAGAATACCCGCTCACACTCAGCACTCATTGCAGGACAACTAAACAGATCAAACGCCATCTTAGAGAGCACAGGATAGTCAGGTGCGTGGCGAATCCACCACTCTAGAGGGTCATCAACATCTCCATCAGCCTTATTAGTCCTAGCTATAAACTGATCGAGGTCAGAGGTGACTCTTGCGCGCTTCTTTCCTCGCGTAGACGCCGTACTAGCGGCGACCCGCTGGCGACGCTTACGAGCTTGCTGGAGAAGATCGAGCGTTGTATCGCTATCAGTACCAACCTCATTATCCTCCTCTTGTGTTGCTTCTGCTATCTCTGCTTCCGCAGCTGCTTCCTCGTATTGTACATACTCATCATGCACCACCCGCTTCGCCTCAGTAATCCATTTCTTCTCATGCTGCCATTCGATGTCGAAATAGCTAAATTTGTTCGCAGGATGGAGGGCGACAGCGCATCGGTACGCTGGCGTAGCGTCCGTAAGGCCGTAGTATTCTTCAAGCTTGAGGCGGGCAGTATCAATGGCACAGGAATAGTATTCCGAAACCTCCTCGGGGTGATTGTCTGCGAACTTTCCGGCTTCCTGAAGCTTCTTAAAGAGGACGTCAAGCGACTCGAGTGTCTCATAGAGTGAGCCATGTGATCCTTCAAGGCCAGCTTTATTGGCCCGGCCTTCCATGCGTTTGGTCAGATCTTTAAACGGCTTCAAGATATTGAAGAAGTGCTCCAGATTAGCCCAATCGCGCTGAGTAATGGCGTCCTGTGAGATATCGTATCCTTCACCACTATGATTATAGTGGAGAAAGAACAAATCAATTGCGTTACGGAGCTTAAGAGCTCTCTCAATCATGGCATACACAGAGTTCCAGCGGACGCCACCGTCAGCCAGTACCCTAGTGTAAAGGTTCTCGATGCTGCCTCTATCGTACGCCTGCAAAATATACTCTCTCAGAAACTCCCGCCGCTGATCACTCCGGTTGATCCACACACAGAAATTATGGAGCTTACCGATAAAACTCTGCTTCCTCCATATCTCAAACCGCTCATCATCAGATGCGCCACAGAGCTCTTTCTCCAACTTGCTAACCCCCGTCCCAAAGAGAAGAGCTTTGACGATGAGGTTTAGAATATGGCCAACGCACCGAAGGCGACTCTGCTGTGTGATTGTGGGGTACTGCTTTGCTAGTTCTCCAATACACGTGTCGTTATTGCCAGCATTGTCCATCATAAAGAAGCCAATGACAGCGGATATATCGTACAAGTCGATAACCGTTGACAGCAATTTCGCAATGTTCTCTCCAGAATGTGGGCCTTTTAGAGGCGGGAGGTCAAGAAGGGCTGTTTGCAACTTATGCTTCTCGTCTAGGAAGTGAGCAACAACTGCCACATAGTTCGTTCCTTCCTCAGACGTCCAGGCATCAGTTGAGATATGGATCTTGCTTTTCGCAAGATGAAGCCTTTCCTTCAGCCAAGCACGTCTCCCAGTATCACCGTCCCACATCTCTTTAATCCAGGTGCTAAGAGTTGATGGGCTCTTAGGTAGAATTTTATCGATATCCTCTAAGCAGCCAGTAAACATGTTACGAGTGCGTTGATGTGTCGCTTGTCGAAAGGTGAAGTCAAGATCAATAACCCAGTCAATAAACTCTTTCTTGAACTGAGAGTCGTTGAACATCAAGCGCCGGCCTCCAAGGTATGGTATAGAGCTCGTTGCTCCCTTGGCCATGTCGAACGGGTTTAATGCCATTATTTTGTAACCGAATTCTTCAAGTTTGTGTTGATTCTTTAGGTGATACATGATACTAGTAGTACTCTCACTACTGTACAGAGCAGAATCGTGCTGGCCACTAAGATGGCAGTATTTGCAGAGCCAAAACTTGTTCTCTCCATCGGTTGTGAGCTGCGCACCGTGTTTGTAGATTGGCGAGGGCTAGGTTTTAGAGTTGAGGGCCCGCTTATAAGGCTGACGATATCGAATCGATGGCAACACCTTCCTTTTATAGCGAATTTTGTCCCAGTCAATAGGGAATGGGCATTGAGTAGATGTCGGCAGCTCTCTTTCGAAGGTGGCAGCAGTATTTGTGGAAACAGAACTTGGGGTCTCTATGTTTTCTAGGTTATAGCTAAGGGATTCAGAGGGAGTCCTAGGTAGAGGGGAACACGTGGATCCTCTACGAGGCAGAAAAAATAGGTGGGTAGGCATGTTTAACCTAGAATCTGGCGGTTTCGTACATAGAGGCTGCAGGCGTGAGAGTTTTCGACAGCAAATCTCAAGAGCGGCAATTTCCAACCAATCAGAACATCCGGGCTAATAGTTCTTCCTATCCCGATGCCCAAAAAAACTCCGGTCGCTCACCTCTTCTACAAAAATGCCTAATGCGGTAAGGTCGTCAACCAACTCCGAGTTGACTCGAGTAATGCGAAAACCCTTACTTGTGGTTGCTCGGATAGACGTTTACTCGTGGTTGCTTGTTACGTAATCAACCAAAGTCAACCAACCAAGCCAAGTTACTTGGTTATTGGACACACTGTTTGAGAGCAAGTACAGGAGCTTATCCTCTTTATAAGGACGTCCAAAGAAACAAGACAAATGACGTACTTCGAGCTTGCCCGCCATTTTGTGGACTGGCATATTGGAGAATACGTTATTCGCCACTCTCTCCGCTCAGCGGGGTACAGGAGGAGAGTCGCTCTCCAGAAACCACCCCTTTCACCAGCAAATCGGGCTAAACGAGTAGCTTTCGCAGAGGCCCACATCCTTTGGACGGTCGAGCAATGGAATACAATACTGTGGAGTGATGAAAGCTGGGTGTGTGGAGGTCGGCACAGGAAGAAGCGGGTTACTCGGTTGCCTGGTGAGAGTCTGGATGATACCTGTGTGGTGGATAGGGTACCCAAAAAGAGAGGTTGGATGTTTTGGGGCTGCTTTTCTGGGAGTAGGAAGGGTCCTGCTCTCTTTTGGGAGAAGGAGTGGGGGTCAATTAACACAGAAAGATATTGTGAGAGGATTTTCCCTCTTGTTCATGGATGGACGAGGATGTACCCAGGGTTAGAATTCATGCATGATAACGCCTCAGCTCACTCCTCAAGGGCTACTTCCTGTGAGCCTTTGTCAAGAGAGGTACAAGTCCTATCTCGGCCACCTTTCTCTCCTGATCTCAACCCCATTGAGGGGGTGTGGAATAAGATGAAGGATTATATTGAGATCCACTACCCAGACCTTGAATTTGGACGTCAGAGAACCTATCTTCAGCTTCGCAGTATTGTGAAAGAAGCCTGGGAGTCTATCACACTTGAATACCTTGCCTCTATAGTAATTAGTATGAGAGAGAGGTGTGAGGCTGTGTTGGCTGCCCAGGGCGGCTATACCAAGTATTGAATAGCTTAAATATACCATCATAACTTGTACAAGCTGCAACCAACCCTTGCTAGTGGCCCACATACAAAACTTATGCCTGATACCGCAGTATACAACTTAAAGTCTATGTATGCATGTAAGCGGGGATGGCCTGGAAACACATGCCCAAGGCTATGGTAAGCAGGTACTGCACGCAGTAGATAGAGTTTGGCGGCGAAAACCAACGCTAACTAGATAGGGATACTAATGCGAACCAGGAGCTAGAGTCAGTTAGTTCCAACAGGTCGGCATACCCTTGTCTTGTGACCGAGAATGCAAAAGTGGGAGAAAGGACGGGTGAACGGCTAGTGTGTTTCATGGTTGCTTGACAGAAGCGTTGCAAAGTGTCCTTGCCGCCTCATGCTTGTATCCACTTTTCATATCCAACACTTTATGTGTGGGTTAGTGTCCAATACAGTCAGTAGAGAACGTGGTTTTGCACTTCGTTGGCACGTGGTTTGCACTCATCATCGTGCCGATTTAGCAGCAAGGGATGCATTGACCTATCGCATATCCAATTATAGGAAAGCGCAGCTCGAAGAGCTGTGCATGGCACGGGACGGTTGGGCTTCGGTCTTTCAGATTATTTCGAACCGCTTTCCCCTATCGTTTGTGCATGGGTAGGAACTGTCAAAGTACCGCCCTATGTCAACATCGACTAGAGATCTCGCGCTGTTTCGAACAACAGGCGGACAGTTCATGATGGTAGCTCTTGACTTCAGTCTTCTTGTAGATGTCGACATGAACTGATACAACGTAGAACAGACAATTGGGGCAACACAACCAGCAAGCGTGTCACTGAGGCAAGTGCATATAGCAATGGAGGACAGGGCAAAAGCATACGGTGGAAGAGCACTCAGCCGTAGAAGCAACACAATTCGAGTGATTGTATCATGAGGTACAGTTTTCGCGAAGTGCAGTAGCGGAAGGCGATCGATTGCAGTCCTATCTATGCGCAATGCATTTGTGGTTGGGGGCTGCCAACAATGTGTAAGCTATGTCCCTTGAATGGCATAGGATAGTACAACTACCACGGCACTTGGGAATGGTCCGGTCATACTTCTGTCACCAGCCAAGACGCCTAAGATTGGCTACGATGCAGGAACACCTCTAATTCGGGCGCGCGATGACAGGATTGCGACCGTAATGTTTCAGGCAGTCATAGGCAGGGACTAAGGTGGTAGGTCACGAGCCGTGTCATAGTTTCACGTGCGGAGGCAAGGCGTCTAAGGTTGCCAAAACCTCCGGGCTAGGCAAATTCAGCTCTTATGCTGTCGTGCACGAGCCGAGGCCGCCTTTCCGATTGGAGGCTTCAAGGAGCCAAAAACAGCTGAGGCTGCCGTTGTCTCTTCCAGCCATTCGAGGCAACATGCTAACAAACGTGAAAGACAATACATTCTCGAGAACGCCCCACACACCAGTGACCCTGTGAGGCTCGACTTGCGCTGGGGGCGTAGCGCAGTGTTGCTAATAGTATGACAATAAAGTAATATACTACAATACATATCATATAATATGCATTTTCTAATATTGTACAAATACAATATGTGGGTTGTAATATTGTGACAATACAATATAAGGATGTCTATATTAGCAATATATTGTCTATATTAGGTTGCCTATTGTCGGCAAATTGCACTTCTTTGTTGACGACTAAGCCCGACACGTGATCAAGCGGGGAAGAAACGCGGGGAAGAAACGCGTGAGGGAAGGTCGAAGCGCGTTAACTTCGCCAACTGGCGGTCGTCTGCGAACATCAGCGCGTTCCTCACCTCTGCCCACCTTTATCACACCACAAGACCCAGAGGTTACCGCCATGCCTCAACAACGCCTTCCTTTTGTACAAACGTCGCAACAAAGAGGTTCGTCAGTATCAGGCAGTCTTTTGGAGGTTTCTAGCCAGCAATTCTATGACCTAGAAGAGTGCGAAACCTCTAAAGGCCAACCAACGCGTCCTCGCACAGCATCTTTAGTCTCCTCTACCAAGCCACGAACATCATGGGTCTTCTCTCATATGCCAGACGAGGACATAGAGACGAGATATTACAATGAACGGACTAGAAAAGAAGAGTGGCGCTGTAAGCATTGTAACAGAACTTATGCCTGTTCTGGGGGTACTGCGGCTCCTGCAAAGCATCTAATGGACCGTCCTCCTGACGGTCACGGCCTTCCAAGAGGCGCCCCCCGAACGTGTAAAGTTGCAAATATACGAACTATTCTCGAACAAGCTCGTGTTTCGGCAGCAGAAAATCCCCGAAAACGTCGTCGTCTCAACGATCAATTCGGAGACTCGATCGAACCTGATCAGCTCGAAGTGCTGTACGTCAGGTTTCTACGGCCTGTTCTCTCCCTTTCGGCTTGTGGAATGCCCTGAGTTCCGAGCATTCCTAGCCTACCTCAA
Source organism: Alternaria atra (assembly GCF_907166805.1). Lineage (NCBI taxonomy): Eukaryota > Fungi > Ascomycota > Dothideomycetes > Pleosporales > Pleosporaceae > Alternaria > Alternaria atra. Next base: position 114,076 of record NW_025091315.1, read on the forward strand.
TGACGATATCGATACTTGGCTTCCAGATACACACGAGACCATCAAGAAATGGATTATGCGGCAGTATGGAAGTCATAAAGAGAAGGTCAAGCAACGTATACAGTCAGCAAAGTCAAGGATTCACATCAGCTGCGACCTTTGGACTTCCCCCAACTCCTTGGCCATCCTAGGAGCAGTCGCTCATTTTGTTACGGAAGACGGTCAGCTGGAACACTGTGTCTTAGCCTTGAAAGATATCGACAGTGAACATGATGGTGAGAACCTTGCAGCGGCAGTTATGGAAGTGGTTGAAGACTGGGGCTTTGCTTCAAAACTTGGATATTTCGTCATGGACAATGCGGGCAATAACGATACAATGATGAGATCCCTTTCTCTTCGTCAGTACGACGTAGTGTCTCTTCTGGTTAAACCTGACTTTCACAGGCCTTCTCCGCCGATTTGATATTAAGTACGATCCCAAATCTCACCGACTTCGCTGCCAAGGCCATATTATCAACCTCGCCGCTAAAGCTTTCATCTTCGTTACCGACAATGAGAACCTCGAAGACGACGATCCAGGCACATATAATGTGACACTGAAACAGATCGAGAACTGGCGGCAAAAAGGCCCACTTGGCAAGCTTCATAACTTCGTCGTTTTCATCCAACGAAGTGTTCAGCGCAGTCAAAATTCCTGGCCATTAGCTATAACCGCAAGCTTACGCGAGACAACAGCACGAGGTGGAGTTCGTGGTATATCATGCTACAAGCCGCTTTGGATCTCAGACACGCAATCGATGGCTATTTTGACAAATGGGTGGAAGCAGATTGTGTTGGAGATGAGCTCTCTTCGGAGGACTGGGTCGTACTCGAGAAGATCAAGTCATTTTAGAGAAGCTAAAAATGGCTATCAAGGCTCTCGAATCATCGTTTGCGACACTCGACAACGTTCTCTTGGCTATGGACTTCATCTTGGCCCAATTCGAAGCAGGGAAGGAGGCACATAAGGACGATCCTATGATGGCGCTGATGTATAACTCGGGTTGGGCGAAACTGGACAAGTACTATTGCCTTACCGACGAATCGCCAGCGTACGTTGCGGCAATTGTGCTCCATCCTTCACATAAATGGCACTACATACAAGAGAATTGGAAGAAGGAGTGGGTTGTATCGTCGAAGAAGTTAATCGAGACACTTTGGGACGAATACAGACCTGTTGAGCCGCCTCTTCCTCGACCCGAGGTGCCGTCGACGACTACGAACGAGTTCTTGAATTGGAGGAACAGGCCTCTACAACCAACGCGTCTCATCGACGAATACGAGCGTTATTGTAAGTCTGAGCAGGTCTACGGTTTCACAAGCGCACTCGCCTGGTGGCTAGAGGATACACAACAAAAGAACTATCCAAACTTGAGCAAAATGGCTGTGGACATACTATCAATTCCTGCAATGTCTTCCGAACCTGAACGACTCTTTTCTGGGGCAAAAATAACCATTACAGATCGTCGAAATCGACTTGGGAGTGATGTAATTGAAGCATTAGAGTGCCTAAAGTCATGGTTTGGGTTACGAGAATTTGAAGGTGACGATAATGTAGCCGTCGCAGTAGAAGGATGAGGGATATATGGGATGTATTGTAACACTGACAGTATATTGGGTTCTTGGCAATACGGTACAATATCAATCAGCTCTATATTGGGTAATACAATACTTACCTGCCCACAATACAATAATATTGTTAGGGTGTGATATTGCCAATATACGTATTGTTTATATTATTAGCAACACTGCGGCGTAGCGCGACAGCCACGCTGTAGGAGTGCAGTTTTGGCAGCATCGTTTGCCTGAGATAGCAGCAGTCGCACAAAAACAGGACTGGCCTGTTCTCCAAAAGATTACCCTGTCCGGGCGTGCAGTGATCGGATTGGTCTGGTCTGGTCTGGTCTGTACCCTCAGACCAGACCAGACCGGGTGCTTACATAAGGACCGGTCCGACCAGACCGGTCCGGCCAACAAGACCGCCAAGAATGAAGCTAAAGAAAAGAAGGAAGCCGAGGAAATGTGTTTTACTACTAACTATCAATCCAGTCGTCTTCGTTCTCACTATCCTCGATATCGCTGTTTCCCTCAGCTTGGGGCTTTCCATACCAGGCCCGGAGACACTCACACGCCTCTATAATATCTGCCTTCAGCCTACCACGGCGATCAACTATCGTAAGCTTTGCGCTACTAAAAAGACGTTCGCATTCATCCGACATAGGTGAGATCGCAAACATGTCTAGAGCGAAGCGAGCGAGATCTCTTTGGGAGTCGTAGCGAGATAGCCAGTACGCAATAGCCTCATCGCAACCTGCCTCTTCGTCATGAAGCCGGTCAGTAGAGATGTACTGTTCATACAAATCAGTTGCAGAGACCGGAGCATCTATTCGAATACGCTTATGTTCCCGCTGGCGATCAAATGCTGGGTCAGGATCTCTCTCCTTTCTGGCTGGTGGTGGCAGCATCTCGACAGGGTACCTTCCCTTATACTCTGTCTCCCAGAGATGCTTCACCGCTGATTGTGCGTTGTCAAACCACCTCTTCTTCTCTTCGTCGCCCTGGAGAACCCACTCTTGCCTGAACCACGCCCACTTGCGATATGGATCAAGGATTTGAGCCGCATAATATGCCGGTGGAAGGTCAGTATCTTCAGGGAATCGATTTTGCCAATTCAGCTGCTGATTGTTATAGTACTCAGCGCACTTTAACCAAGCAGCATCAGCGCAGCCTTGAAGGTACTTCCATGTAAAGTTGTTATCGTCCTCAGTGTGGATGTCGTGGTAGTGATCCTTCGTCTCGCTTATCTCCCGGAGAAGGCAGTCCAAAGTTGAAAACCAGTCCGCAAGTGACGTCTTCTTACCTTCAGAAAGCAAAGTTGCAGCATAGAAGCCTTTGAGAGCGAGTTCAATCTTTTCAAGCTCGAACCAGTGCTGTCCATCAAGCTTAAAGTTCGCAATCCCTAGAGAGCCCTTTCCAGATACATGACGAGCCGAGAAGTGCTCTAAACGTTCACGAACATTCAATGCACGTGTAATTGAATGAAACCATGAGTTCCAGCGTGTCGAGTTGTTCTGGATAAGCTCAAGCCCGTCGAATTGTGAAAGATCTCCGCCGATAATGATTGTAGCAAACTCCTCACGCCGTTGTGGAGTAAGCCTGATGTATCGCACCAGGTTGTGAAGACGACCCAAACATCCGAACTTCTTCCAGAGCTCTTCTACCTTCGTATAGTCATACATGGGCAAACCGTTAAACGGTTTAACGACTTAATTATGAAACAGGCCTTTACCTACACCGTGCACAGCGTTACTTAGGCAATACGAAAAGGAGCTTGGGCCACAGGTCTGGTGCACGGTGTAACGAAAGGCCTATTCGCGATTGCACGGGCTATATAGATAACAAAGCTCGTTAAGTCGTTTAACCGTTTAACGGTTTGCCCATGTATGCGTATAGTCGCCACGCTGATGATGCTTCTCCAGCTTCGCAAGATACTTCTCACAGTTTCGGCCCATGAGGAACGCCTGGCAACAGAGGTTAATGACATGGCCCAAGCAACGCAGCCGGCGATGGCGACGTTGTTTTGACTTCATCCATGGGCAGAGATCCTTGAGTATGAACTCAACAGCGGTATCATTTGACGAGGCATTATCCAGCATGAAGTATCCAATCTAATCTCTGCCAATGTCGTATTCTTTCAGCAATTCAAGGACCACCGATCCAAGATTCTCCGCAGTATGTTCGCCGCAGACTTGTCAACAATCAAGCCAATCAAGCCGGTCTAACTACATATAGTAAGATCTTAACCTTCGCGAGTTAGTGGATTACTATATTAGGTTAGACCGGCTTGATTGGCTCGATTGTTGACAAGTCTGGTGCTGGCGTCTGACTATTAGATGATGCCAGGGTCTAGAGCCGTCCCATCTGAACATATGCAGGCTATAACTGATATCCACTCTCTTGACCCATCTCTAATGGTTTCAGTAACCTCTCTTCTCTCATGCATCCCTCTGCTAAAGACCGTGAGGCATACATGGGCAAATCGTTTTTTGGAAAACAGTTTAAGCAGCCGTTAGTGTACCAAAGCCGTTTTCAGCCAATCAAACAGAGGATATCTGTAACAAGATTTTCTCCGATTGGCAAAGACAGAGTTTGGTACGCTAACGGCTGCTTAACCTGTTTTCCAAAAAACGATTTGCCCATGTACGACTTCATCCTTGTGACGGTGAAGGAAACGACCCATCCACGCCTTCCCAATTCGGCATTTGGCTATCCTTGAAGCACAATCTTGAACCAATTTTAACGCTGGTGGAAAGAATCTTTTATGCTCATTATTGATCCACAACAACAGCTCTTTTTCTTGCCAGGGGGTGAGGTTCTGCTGCCTTGAATTCTTGTCGTCATGACTCTTGGTTATGCCCTGGTGACGGCGCGCCAGCGTCCTACGGTCAACACCATGCCTGTTAGCTATTTCTGTGTATACATAATCATCATCTAGACCCAGGGAACCTAGCTCTGCAAGCGCGGCAGTGATTGGAAGCATACTGGTGGCGGTGTGGGTGGTTGAATTCAAGGTCGTCATTTTGGTGTTCCGGGCATTACGCGATAGCTCACGGTACCGGTAGTGCAGGATAGGCGAGGGCTTGAAGATAGCAGGTTGCGGATGTGTCTCGCGTTGGCGGATGCTGGCATGATTGCCCATCCATGGGTCACCTAGCTGAGCTGAGTGGCCTACCGGGGAGCCCGGGACGGGACATGCAGCCATGTCTGCGCTCGTGCGTCTGCCTCTGATTAATGCAACAAAACAGTCGGCTTACCCGTCATGTTGCGCGCTTTCTCAACTGGGCAGACCAAAGATGCTGAGTGCCCTTCTCCTCGTCATGCGACTGCGCTAGCTGTCTCCAGCCCGCGGCCCTCCAATTGCTGCGCCGTGCGGCCCTGCTCGAGGGAAAGGTGAGAGTGGTATGGAAGTCGGAGCGGAGACAATCAATACGCGTACCTGAATCGTGACGGATGATCTCATACTCATGGTAACGTGCGTCGTGCCGTAGCGCGCCCAGAACCTCACCTGCTTCCGCGTGCGGGGTTGTGGGGCAGTCCACCAACAACGCCATTCTTAGCCAATCAGGCTTCGAGCGGATTGCTGGAATGTGAGCAGCGAAAATCCGCGGAAAGCCGGTACCTAAAACCGACTACGTGTCCGGCCCTAATGAACATTCCGAAGACGAGCTGCCCCATGCGGGTCAACGCACGCAAAAGCTTCGTCCGAACTTGCAGCAATGGTCATATGCAACCATCACCGCTTAATCAGACATGAGTTTTACACTTTATATCACGGTTTAAGTAATAGGCTATTAGGCAGTAGAATTTGGTAGGAACACTGAAGTTGAATTGAAGTAAGTCTACGTGTTGATATACCGGAATGATCGGATGTCAGCAGGGTTATGGTGAAACTCTGTTCACATAGGACCGAGTACTTATCGGACCGAGCAAGCTGTACGTAGACTGCGACACTTTACGATCGGCTATATACTATCATGGGTATGTGTCGACACTTTGCATGCAGGTTCCGACACATCCTGCCGTCGGTGCCAGGCCACGCGGGGATGGTCTGTGTGTTTATCTAACAACCAAGGCTACGAGAACGTCTCCCGGCTTGCTCGATCGTTCTCGTGCATATCTGCCTCCCTTCACCATAACTCCATTGTCGCTTTTACTTTCGCCATTCCCCACATACTATGAGAGTTGTTGGGGATTAACACATACCGATTCCTTCCTTGGAATAATATCACTCATACAGTTCCTCAATAGGCCACGGCAGGTTCTTCGAAGATTGCGCGATTGCCATGAGTCCAATTCCCACTATTGTGGAGCCGCTTCATCCGCGCTGGAAACAAGGGCAAGTGGTTGGCAAGCCCACTGCCTCCGGCGATCTAATTCTCGAAGCATGGGCAATGGGGTATCTGGTCGGATCGCTTATCATCATGGTCTTCATTACGCTGGCGAACATGCGTCGGGGAGTACTACTGCATAAAGTAAGTTCCGACTACCCGTGCAAGGGCCACCGTTGACGTCTTTTAGTTGATTCTCGCTGAAGTGAGTACATTTAGATGCGAAGTATATTCTTTTCTACTGACGTGACATCAGCTCATCTTGGGCATCTGGCAAGGCTTTTACCTCTTCTTCCACAGTCCTGTGCATGCGTGGTGGCTGTCTGTCTCAGCAATCTTCCTGAATGCGTCCTGGTCACTGCACAACGTCATTGCCTGGGTGAAACTTAAGCCATTCCTTTCTAAACCAGTCAGTTTCATCTTCATCGGCACGGTTGTCCTGGTACAAGCATATTGGGTCCTAGAGATATATGCCAATTTCGCTTACTTCCATGGGGTTAATGAACTCTTCACAAGAACGCGACCCTGGGAAGCACTTTTTAGGGACCCTTGGTGGATATCAACCACCGTCTATCTGTTCTGGGTCATCCAGACCCAATATGAACTTACCGTTCGGGAGATCGTTCGAATCTCGCCTCGTTTCGGTATCATGCTCTTAGCTATGATGATGAGCATCATTTTCGCAGTCCTCGACATCTGTACGGTTACAGGCGCATTGCGGTTCTTGGGCCTAGCCACTGGCATCAACCCTTTCTGGAAGCTAGCTTTCGTCTTCAAGTGTTTGACAGATTCAGTCATCCTGGAGGATTTCAAGGTAGCCCTGGACCGCCTGAGGGCTTTTAAGTTTAGCCGGCTAGGCAGCTGCTCTGGGGATATGAGCGACAGACGCAACCGTAGTCATAGAAGACGGGTGGCCCCATGGGAAGACATGGAACGAGAACTGAGCGTGCTGCAGCACGTGTGCAGTCCACATAATGATCACATCCACCCCACCAGCTTTCCTTTCAAGCCGAAGCAGGTGCACAAACCCCATCAAACTCATGGATATCCGATAATCTCCCCGCATCAATCATATTTTGAGCAGTCAGGTGTCGGTTTCGACTCGGAAGATAGTCGTCCTAGCGCAGTGGAGCTCCTTCCGAGGAGGTCGGCGCAGATCGCGACGGTCTTGCCAAGAGAGCATTCCCATTAACAACCCTGACATTTCAAACACTCACAACCCTGGAGACATGACTGTAAGAGAGATTGTGCTTGAGTGTTGCAGGAAGGTGTGGGCCTCAACTATCTCCTGCAATCTTTCGGAGAGCGGTGCGGCTCTGGTCTCTCTCCCGTCCTGTTGGGATGGCGTCAATCTGGACAGCCCTAATCACAAATCCGATGTGGCTTATCCGACCGAAAATCACGACAATTCGTCATGCCCAGCATCACCTCCGGGCCGAACTATCTCGATCTTCGTCGAGGTAACGTGGCACATCGAGCGATTTGCCGTCATGTGGTATGGTGGCAACCAGCCGTTTATGTTCTCTTTTGGCGACCCACCTGGCTATGGTTCGCATGCAGACTTTGTATGCATATTTTCGAGACCCGCAGGGATTGATTGTGTTATGATGGATGGAAAGACTAGCATTTACGGTAGCCCAACGGTTGGGACGTTCCGACTCTGCCTTCGCTTTCTTCTCCCTTTCGCGCTTCTCTAGGCTGGTAAATGGGTTGGGGTTGGGTTGGGGTTGGGTTACCTAGATAGATAATAACTAAGCTAAGTTAGAACTAGTCTTTACCTATCAAGCCTAGTTATTGCCTATCTAGGTAACCCAACCCCAACCCAACCCCAACCCATTTACCAGCCTACGCTCCTCTATGGCAACCCGTCGCTCCACTTTTGCCTCCTCCGCCCTCTTTTTCTTATACAAGGTTACCGCCACTTTCAGCTGTCTTGCCTCACTCTTCTAGAGTTTTCCTTGTTCAACTTTATGTTGTGTAACCGCATCGCGAGCGCGCGCCTCTCGGAGCTTTCGAGGACTCCAGAAAACTGCACCGCCGTGGTACTCCTGCCTCTGTTGCAAGTCAAGCGTCTTTCTCTTCTTTTTGTGCTTGTTTTTGGTGTTGAGCGCGCTGCGCGTAGGCCGTCGTTTTCGAGGTGAAGAAGCTCGTTATGGGTCTGTAGAGAGTGCAATGAAACCGAGAGACGTTTGGCTTCAACTTTTGCCTTGTCCGCCACCGCAGCGTCAAAAACTTTTCGTAGCTTAGTCCCGCTATCCCTATCTCCGTGCTCTCCAATTTCTGTGTCCCTGTCTTGCTCCGAAGTGTGGTTGTTAAAGCACTTTAGTACAGCCTCCGCATCCATCGGCAACACGCCTATAGCTTGAAAACACTTCATTATGGTATCCAGCTTCATTGTGGAGCCCCAGGCGGCCCAAAAGATGGGAAAGAAGTCGCCTTTCTTGACGCCGATTAGGCCTTGCGATCGATGAAGATGATGGTTAAGTTCTTGAAAATAATTGGACGAAGGAGGAGCGAACAGCACTACGTCGAGCGGCTGAAGACTGTGGGGCGAAAAATAGCCAAGAGGATCTTGTTGCTGTTGCAAAAATCTATAAAATCAGTGGTAAGGTGGCTGCCGTGGCCGTCGAGGATCAGGAGTCGTCATTGCCGTCTTGATTTCTGCTTCGTGAAGCGCTCAAATACCTGTTCAAGCCAGGCAATCCCATGAATCTGGCGAAGCTGTCTTACGCAAGATGATGAGTTCTGAGTTGGATCTTCATCTCTTTCAGCGTTCCACCGTGGACGACCCTGTAACGTCTATTATCGAACGATTATACGATCAACGAACACTAAAGTCCCTCCCTGTGTGCCGGAAAACTCCGTGTGCAGGAAACAGCCAATAAGACACAGCACTGTGTTGGGAAATATGCTACAGTACTAAGCCAAAAGTCTGTTCGCGCTAAACGCACGGGCCCAAGAACAACATGAGATCACAAGACGGGTATCTTCTGCAACACCACACAACTCCATCAATATGAGGTCTTTTGGCACTGAAATTTAGGGCAATCGAATGCCTGGAGGTGAATTATCAGAAGCGCAACGCGTATATATCTTAGCCCAGGTTGACGCTGGTCTATCGACGCGCGAAACCAGTGAGACACTCGGTTGTACACAACGCGCTGTACAGAAGATGATCGCGCGATGGAAATCGACTGCCTACCACACCAAGAACGATCGTATGGGCCGCCCACCTATTTTAACTAGTAGAGATCATCGTCGGCTTCTTATCATCGTAAAGAAAGATCCTACAATCGAGCACAGCGCTCTCCGTACAGCCGCGGGCCTTGACGGTAATAGGACGACACCACCAGTTTCATTTCGAACTATCGCCCGCGCACTTGCAAGTACAAACTACTTCAAGTACAGAGCCGCCCGGAGGCCTAAAATCAACGCAACTACTGCCAAACTTCGCCGTGAATGGGCTCTACAATGGGCTAGTTTCGACTGGGATCGTACTACTCTAAAGTTCAGCGATGAGTGCAGCATTGCCCGCGGATCTGGCCGCAATCCTTGCTGGGTTTGGCGTTTACCAGCGAACAAATGGAGGCATGAGATGGTAGAAGAGAAGGAGACTAGCCAGCAGCCAGCTCGCATGGTTTGGGCCTCAATTTGGATGACTCCAGAGGGTAGAATTGGGCGTAGTCCTCTAGTAATCATGACCCGCGACGCATCAGCAAAGCGCAACGGGTATACAAGCCTCAGCTACACTAGGGCTCTCGAGGAAGGACTCCGCGATTACTACAGACCGGGCGAGTTGTTTATGCAGGATAACGCACCAATACACACTGCCCATCACTTGAGGGAGTGGTTAGAGCTTCATGGTGTTCATACTATCGATTGGCCACCATACTCACCCGATCTTAACCCTATAGAACACTTGTGGTGGAGACTTAAAAAGGAACTCTATAAGCGCAAACCTCATCTCGATCATATGGGAGGCTCAGAAAGTGAGTGGGCTGAGTTTGAGATGGGCTTGAAGGAGGCGTGGGTTGCTATACCCGAAAAACTGGTGCGCAGCCTCATTACGTCTATGCCGCGACGTATCAACGCAGTTCTTCAAGCAAGAGGGTACCAGACACGATATTGAGGCAATTACTATCATTTCTGTCGTTTCAGAATTTCATTTGGAGCTCTTTTGATAGAGTTGCGTTGAGTTGAAATCTATGAGATTTTCTGGGTTCGTGGCCCGTGCGTTTAGCGCGAACAGACTTTTGGCGAGGCACTGTATATTCAGTGAACTTACAGATCTTCGACACAGAGTAAGCCTCCTCAGTGATTTCATGGCATACAGCGCTGATTGCACGAGTAGGGATGGGAGAATCTGCAAGGAGACAATCACTTCAGAGTACAGCGCTACCGAGCAGATAATGCGGACGAGTTCGGCAAACGCATATTTTACAACATGATGTGCCAAATTGGTGACGAACTTCATGAGATGACTTCAGCTCTGCTATCAACTTCATCACTTACCAGAAATCCCGCTAATCTCGATCTCTGTATGGCACCTGGTGGCTTCACAGCCTCTGTCCTCAAAAGAAACTGCGATGCTAGGGTGTGCGGGATTAGTCTCCCCATCTCTCACGGCGGTCATAAGATGATGCTTTCTAATTGGCGAAAAAGACTCGAGAATACAAGTCCGCTTCCTCGATATCACAATGTTGGCGGCCGAAATGGATGTTACCGACATTCCAGTGGAACACTCTGATGCTAGAAACTTTATGTTCGACCTTCCCTTTTATGGAGAAGCTTTCGATTTGGTTTTCTGCGATGGTCAAGTCCTGCGGACGCATTCCAGAGCGGAGTATCGCGAGAAACGTGAAGCATGGCGGCTGATGACAAGTCAACTTGTATTCGCGCTTCAGCGTGTCAAAGAAAACAGCAAAATCGTGGTCCTACTACATAAGCTCGACGCTTGGGATACAGTATATCTCCTGTACACTTTGAGAAAATTCTCATCGCTCCAACTGTTCAAGCCGCGCAGGAAACATGCGATAAGATCCTCGTTCTACTTTGTTGCTGAACAGATCGAACCGGAGAGCCCATGGCTTCAAGTATCTGTAACCGCCTGGAAGAAGGAGTGGTACATCGCAACGTTTGGATGTGATACAGAGTATAGGGACAACCGGTCCAAGTTTCAGGGTACTGTAGATGAAGTGTTGTCGGATTTCGGTACGGAGTTGTTAGAACTAGGGCAGTCTATCTGGGAAGTACAGAGTGCTGCACTTCGCGAGTCTTCGTTCCTCACGTAAAATTCCTACGTTAAAAGTACGCGCACAACAGTAGCAGCAGTTCGTAGTGACGTAGCTTTACAGGAGCCATACTTCGCTCAAACGTTTCGTCAAAATTATTGAGCATGAGAGTCCTTGCGTGAATCTCCTCAAACCCTATCGAAGGTGGCGACGGGCAGTGCTGTATTCGGTATTCAATACTCAATATGACCTCATATTGAAAAAGATCAATATTGAAAAAGATCAATATTGAAAAAGTCCGTATTGAGTATTGAGTATTGAGTATTGAGTATTGAGTATTGAATATATTGAAAACATATTGAGAATATTGAATATATTGAGGTCCTTGGCTAGGAACGATAAGGCTTTCTAAGTGAAATCCATCGTCTCTTGCAACCCGCTGCATTCAGCCCCTACTTCGTCTGCTACTTCTATCTCGCCTTCTTCCAGAGGTAGATCGACGTTGAGTTCGTCAAGCCAGCCCTTCCGTAGCCAGTGTTTTAGACACTCCATCTGCTCAATTGTTTTCGCTCCTAAGCTGGCCCTGCTCCATGGTATTTGACGTCGCGCGCCCGGGAAGACTCGCTCTGCTTCTGCTGACATTGCTGGTACGGAAAGGACATCAATTGCCATATGAGAAAGTTGTGGGTATCGTGTTCGTTGCTGCTCTTGACACCACCATTCCAGCGCAGTCTTAGTAGAGATCTCGGTAGGATCGGCTTCGATGAAAGACTCCCAATCGTCGGCGAACTTTTGAACCACGTTCAGATCTCGCTCTAGAAGATCATATTCGTCCGGCTCGTAGGTCGGTTGCGACAAGGTTAGAGCACTAGCTTCGTCGATCACAGCATATTTCTCTTCCCAGAGATTCTTGAGCTTTGGCAGTACTGCTCTAGCCCAAGACTTCTTCCAATTCATATCAATATAGCGCTTTCGCCTTGAAGGATGCAGAAGCAAAGCTGCAGCATAAGCTGGTACCTGATCGGTCAGGCTGTAGTACTTGTCGAAGGAATACCAAGCCATTAGAACTGCGTTTTGAAACTGGGCATTGTTTGCATGCTTGTTCTTCTGCTTCTCTAAGTGCTTAACAAGGATGTCCATTGTCACCAAGGTTTTCTCAATGGAATCAAGGTCGGATTGAGTTCCCGTCGTAACTTTCTCAAAAGGCTTAAGAAAGACGATAATCTCGCGCAGAGTCTCCCAATCGTCAGGTGTAAGTGCGTGCTTCCCGATCGCCTTCCAGTGGTTCTTGACAAAGGTATCGACATGACCTTCAAGCTCACAAGCAACTATATTCATAGTATGCCAGCTATTCCATCGGGTATCGTTGTCCATAGGTATCATGCGACCCACGGCATTAAGGAATTCGTTGTAGAGAAGTTCAGAACTTCTCATATAAGCGACAATCGCGTGAAGCTTTCCCAGCGGCCCAGCATCCTTCCAACTAAGCCCTTTCTTCTTTTTTGACGCTGCTGAAAGCCTGGCCTCCTCATCATACTCATGATCCTCATCAAAACTACCATTCAGATCGTCTTCATCTAGAGACCCCCCTTCTTGTCTAATGCTATTCACTACCGCATCAATCGTCTCTTTATCAGGAGCAAAAATGAAAGCTTGACTAGCCAAGTTGATGACGTGGCCGTGGCAGCGAATCCGGTGAACCTCTGGATCCCAATCAACTTGATATCGTTGCTGAAGATGGCTTGAGATAAAGCGACAGCACTTGTCGTTGGAGCCATGATTGTCGCCGGTATAATATCCAAGTTTATGAGCAATCTCATACCAGTCTATCATCCTATTCACATGCTCTGCTTGGAGTTGACCGCCATGACTTCCGAGCAACTGTGGTAGGCCTAAAAGAGCTGTGCGATAGTTCCCTTCGGCATCAACAAAGTGCGCAACAACGCCTAGGAAAGCCTTCTTCTTATACTCAGTTGTCCAGACATCACAGGCGAGATGTATCTCAGAAAGTGCGGAGTGGAGTTGTTGTTTTATTTCAGCTTTCGTCCGTACAAAGGAGTGGTCCATTTTCTTTGGTATCATGGCTCGAGACTTTGGGTAAACATCTGCTGCCATATAATTGACACTCGTGATCAGGGAGTATAGCTCCGGATACTCCACTAACTTATGTGGAAGATTGTTGTTAACGATAAGCTGCAATAGAGATTCTTCGAAGACCTTGGTATTGATAGCGTTCTTGAGTACTTTTCGCTCGCGTTCATCATTCTGGGCTTGTTGTTTCTCGCCCTGCCGTCGCAGAATCTGCTCAAGCTTCGCCTGTCCCTTTGTCACAACCTGTGACTGCTGTGGTTTTACCTTGATGCCGTGCGTACGATCAAGATGGTTTCGAGCGGAAGTTAGAGAAGCTGATTCCCATGAGCATTTATTACAAGCCCATATCCTATTGCCATAGCGATCACGTCGGACTTGCTCATCTCGCTCGAACTTCTTCGCGTGGCTCCAAGTCTCTCGAGCGGTTTGGGTACGCTTCTTGGTTCCGCGACCGGAAGAAGTTCTGCTCTCGGTAGTAGCCGTAGAACCGGGGCTCTCTGCGTGCAAGAAGTTGGCGGGTGGAGAAGAACCGGGACCTGAGAGCTGAGAGGTGGTGCCGTCGTCCATTTCGATGTCGTTATGTGTCATACCTGTCAAAAACTTGGGGGGTGTAAGAGTTATCGTATTGTCAAGGTGAGACCTAAGACTAAGTACTGACGCTAATTAGTCATGCAACATCAGTCACATGACCACTGTCTTCATCGCCCATCCTGACAATACCGAGGTTGAGAAAGTACGTTATTTCGTGGTTCTGAATGTGTGAGAATTTTATTGGTAAAGCTCTGAGGTCCGAAGTTGTTCCGAGTAGCGAGTTGCATGCTTGAATTCAATATTCTCAATATTCTCAATATCCTCAATATTTCCTCAATATTGGAGAACTCCATATTGGAGAACTCCATATTGAAGAATCAATATTGAAAAAATCAATATTGAAAAAAATCAATATTTTCAATATATACTGAAATATTGACAGGGGTTTTTCAATACCGAATACACCACTGGCGACGGGGCACCAGTCTTTCGAAATAGGGTTCAAACGGCAATAAACAAGACTATCTGATAACAACTAAGTATGCTGTAGCACTGACGATGGCATGCCAGATGTCTGGGAGGTGATTCGCATGAGAGGCGATTCTGTTCAGCCTGAGGGCTCGTAGATGCGGGACTTTGCAAACACTGCTGGGTGGTAGTGTTCTGATCAGGAAGTCAACCAATGACTGTGTTGACGCTTATTTGAATTGTGACCGTTGTACTCAAAGGGATGTCTATGCTCCGTGGTTGCGGCTTGCATTGATGTTTCATGGCTACAATCATCCGTAACTATACTGACATGTAATTCAAACGTATGAGGTACATGTATTCGACAAAAGAGGTCAAAATACCCCAAACCGTGAGAACGTTATACCATGAGTATCCTCTTCGCCTAGGCTGGCGAAAAACCCCTGTTTTGGGTCTGACGTAAGCAGAACACCAAAACCCTTGTAGCTACGCATCAAAGCGAGCTCTTAATCAAATCTTTCAAAACTTTAATATACTATACCTATAGCTGATATCTATCTCTATAAAAATTTCTAGCTAGATATCTCGACCACTTGCTTTCTTGCGCGGCTGTAAAAGTTTTGGTGTTCTGCTTACGTCAGACCCAAAACAGGGGTTTTTCGCTAGCCTAGGTAGACCCATCCTGAGGACTTGTTCTTACATGAATGCTGAAGCTCTGCGCGTCGAGCCAGGATCACTTTTATATACATCGTAACGTCCACATTCTGCATATGTCTTCGTTTCTCTACTTGTCTCTTCTCTAGGCTCGGTTTCATCTCTAGGTGGATAGTCATAAGAGGATCCCGACGTTAACGCTGCGTGAGTCGAGTAGGGCTACACTGGGATTGTACAATGTTGCAGGCCAAGCGCTGCCGTGAACATGCACTATACTACTAATAGTGCCGTGCGATGGCCTGGGTATAATTCGAACTAGGATGCTTAAAAGCATGCAACATATACACACTCTTTCGAATTTCCCACATCTAGAATTACCGTACTGTAAGTAGATTGTGTGTATTCTGCTTATCACCGAGAGTTCTGCGATCTAAGCTTATATACATAGAGTAGTGGACTGATTAATCGCTGGATAATCCACGTGACCATGCAAGGTACCCTGGGCTTACACGTACCCAACCGTGTGACATACAACCTCGACTTCCGTTTACAATGCGAGAATAATAACTCTTGGCTCTGTGCTGGGTAAAGCACGGCGAGTCGTGTTATGCATAGTAACAGGGAGGGCCAAGTTTATGGTGAAAAGATCTACGCGAAGGTCGCGGAAGGCGGTTAGCTTACTTACTAAAGTACGTAAGGTGTTCGCTGGACACGTTTCGAAACACAGAAGTTGTTGCATGGTCCTTGTGGGCCCAGTACAGTTTCGATACTATGGATGGCCGACCTGCACGGGCAAAGAACGTTGGATTTCGACGATTACGAGTGTCTTTTAAGCTTCCCCAGACAAAAGAGTGGCATTGGACAGGTCAGTTTGGTCACTGCCCTAGACTAATAACAGGATCATCCTTTCTCGAACAGCAAAATGGTAGACAGTCGCAACCCGCCCGCCCCCTGCAAAACTTCTTCGAACCGCGATAACACAGGCTACACTGTCCTTCATTGAATCCTCCATACCCACATCCCTCAGCCCGTCACGGGGTTATCTCCTGGCAATTTCGCCACTGGTCCAGTCATGCCCACGTCTTCAACAGGTGCTGCCGTCTCGGGATCTTTGTTTCCTGGACTCCCTAAGCTGCCTCCTAGACGTAAACTGCAGTTCGGATCTTGTAGACCCTGTGAACCCGTGCAAGTGGCAATCGACCGCTCTAATGCGCCTTGGTCGGCCCAGCCGTTGATAAAATCGCCGTGTAGGCCGTAGCCAGTAGCGTCGCCCATAGCATAGACGTAGCGGTTGAAATCAGCAGCAGAGATACGGCCAGCGGTGAAGAAGAACTCATAGAAGAGGGAGAAGATGGCGACGGGATGTGATTGGGGGCATACGCCACCGTTGTAGTCGCCAGTGGTTTGAGGGTAGGACATCTGGAGGAAATAGTGTTAGCAGGAGCGTGATGAGCAGTGGTCCTCAATACCGTGATGCCAAGATCCTTAAGGGACTGATAGTTAGAAGGGAAGGGGCTGCTTACATGACTTTTGTGGTCTGCGCTGTCGAGACTCCGGCCATCCCAGCATGAGGGCATAAACACCTGTGATCGAATCTGAAGGCAAGTTCTCTTTGGCAAGCCAGGGCTGTCTCCTGAATCCTCATGTCGAGCGTTCAGGCAAACGTGCGAAATTGCCCTTTGTCTAAAATCATTTGCATCGTACGTCCTAGCGCAACTGTCAGTTCGTGGACATGTAAAAGACGATTGCCACAAGTTTGCGGTGATAAGGGGTAACTGTATACCTAAGACTAGGATTACCCGCAAGGATGCGAAGGCCAGCAGGGGGCGCGCGAGCGGCTGGGGCGTTGTCGCAGTTCATTCGGCCAGGAGCGTAGTCGCAGGCGCGGTTCAAGTAGTAGACGAGCTAGTTGACACGTTTATGTCAGTGCCAGATCAACGTATGCTCTAGTATTACCGCAGTTACCGCTTGAAGCCAACGGAGTGAAGGAAAAAAGTCTATCAGCACGTACCGATCCCTCGAAAGGAACATAAGTAAAGGTTCCATTCCTGTTCTCATGGTACAGCTGTGGAATCCAGTAGTTGCTCTTGTCCATCGAGATACATGTCGTATCTTTAGCATTGCGTGCTTCTTCGTTGCTGAGGGTTCGTTTGAAGGCAGTGCCTCCAATCACGGCGTGCACATGTCCGCTAGGTACCCCAGGGCTGACGATCGGGTCCGAACGTTGGACGGTGAGTTTTCCGCAGTTGAGAATGAAGAATTGAGCACTGGCGAGAGCGAGGAGCTGGGAAAAGGCGAGGAATGAGGTAAGGGGAGCCATGACTGTAGCTGTTGAGTGGGAACAGAACCGCTAGTGCTTGATAGACGAGAAGTCTGTATTCATAAGAGTGTCTAGGAATGTGGATAATGTTGGTTTTTATATCGTCTTGACAAAGAGAGACTTGGCGGAAAAGCATGTACAACAAAATCCCAATCGTGTTTTTTCGCGCGATCCGCGCCTCGACCGAAATCTTGTTAGACTGGAATCTTAAGACGCATGAGTGCCCGAAATTAAAGTGTTCTGGGAAAAATCTTCGCCATCCTTTGATTTTGGACTATTAGTTTCTGATTCCATTCATTTGTCCTTTCCTCTTTAGTCTTCATCGCCGGTGACAGTGGTGTGAGAGACGCTGACTCCGTTTCTTGGCGTATTCTTTCTTCGCTTGAAACCTCAATCTAGAACCACAAACTAGGAGATGATGTTAGCCACGGAGCTCGCGGGAGATGGTAAACCGTACGAGAACAGCATAATGTATGACAGTTAATCTACCGCTAGTCATCTGTCTTGACCAGTAAATGACAGCCGCGGAGTGCCGGGAAAGCTGCAGAATGGCTCGTTTCCCAGATTGGTAAGTGAAGGCGTGACGGTAACGTTGGCGTCGTCTTTAATTGCAGTGATTGAGGTGGAAGTACGCCAGGGCCGCGTCACTCTGGTATATAGGGCAGTGCAGGCTCAATTGCTATTGGGAAAGGTGTTGACAGCGTTCACAATGCCAATGCCAAAATGGGGTATTAATCTGGAGAGCGTAACAAGGGAAGGGCGTTTGTGCAGATGACGTGGTTGCAGCCAAGAAGTGGGAGACTGGCCAGCAGTGACAAGTACTCTCCCGAAATTGCTTGACCAGGGCACACATTGAAAAAGGCCCGGTGGGGAAGGGAGGCGCTCGTACGTGGCGGCAGACGCGAAGTCAGGGAAGTTTAGTGGTAAAAGAGCGACTGAAGCGAATATGGAGAGAGAAGAGGAAGAAAGTTTGCGCACGCATAGGCATGGTATGAACGCCAGTGTAAGGTATCGCTGGGGAACCTTCCATCTCAGAGGCACAGGCGCTGAGACAGGGAAGGGACGCCACAAACGAGCCACTAGAGAAACCGTTGTTTCATCGCGACCGAACGAATCCTTTGCTCTCGACGACGACATGCCCCGTTCATGGTCGTGCAGGGGCCCGCTAGCTCTGTGAACATGTTTGGCGGGTGGAGGATACAGTCGCGCATGCATTCAAGACGTCCCCCGCACGGCGCCCCAAAACCTTACCTGCTTCCGCGTGCGGGGTTGTGGGGTAGAACCGATAAGGTCGTTCTGGGCAGGCCAGGTCTCGTGCGGATCGATGAATTGTTGGCGCAGAAACCCGCGGAAAGCCGGTAGCTAATACGGCCAAGACGGCATCTTTGTGTTTTCATGTAATCTCTAAGCCTGCAATTACAGGACGCCCTGCCGTTCTTGGCCTAGTTGTCGTTGCAAATTCCATTAGCCCCCTGCGGGTCAATGTCTCGCAAAAGCTTCGTGCGAACATCTGCACTCCTACGGTAACGATGATGCTGATTCTTGCTACTGCAACCATTACTGCCTAGTCAAGCATGGTCTTTTATACCTTGTGATTAGATATGCATGCTATCACGAAGAGCGTGCCGACACGTTGGTATGCAGATCCATCCCTTTCTGTGAGCAAAGCTAGGTAGGTATGTAGATGGATCGTACTATGTGTAAGTTGTCGGTTCCCCACTTGAATTAAATCGGGACTGGCGTTTACTAACGTGTCATATGGTTATTCTAATATCTCGTCCGGTCTTTCTACGCGGCTGCTACGGATACGCTAACCGCCTGAGAATCACTCAAACGCCATTCTACGTACAGCAACCCAGTACGGCATGACTCACCCAACTCTAAAGATTAATCTAATGCACAGGGCACTTTCCTAAAAAGGAATTTGTTCATTTGACTGTAGAGGCCTAGGTCGTGGGAGCTTTGAAGAGAGCATGGAGCCTCCGCAGACAGACTAAACGTATAAATCATAGGTCGCCACTGGGACCAACGTATAGTCTTCACTCTTGGACACTTCTTCACAAGTGCTGTGCTCAGCTGTCTCGATCATCTCTTATAAGATGCCAGCATCAAAGCCTGTCCGTCATCTCTCTACGTTCCAATACGCCTTAGCAGTATGCTCTATAGCATTCTCTCTTAGCCATGCCAAACCCATTGCTGAAACTGCAATCGATGATTTCCATAGTCTCGCATCTTCTCCCAAGCGCGGCCTCATTTACATCCCCCGCGACGGCCACCCCGAAGACGATAAAATTTGGACCCAGCCCGGTTCCACTCTAACATGGTACTACAACTACGGCCCCGACCCCACCTATACCTCCTCTCCTCCCTTGCAACACGTGCCTATGATATTCGGCCCCTACTACAACGACTTCGCCTCCAAGATCCGCGCACGCGTTGCCGCCGGAGGTAAAGTGCCTCAAATCCTAACCTACAACGAGCCTGACCTACCCTTCGAGTACGGTGGCAGCAATGCCGACCCCGCGGTGTGCGCAGAGCACTGGATCTCTGAGCTCGAGCCGTTGCGTCGAGATTTGGGTATCGAGATCGGCGCGCCAGCCGTGAGTGGTTCGGAAGGCGGATGGACTTGGCTGCAGAAATTCTTCACGGCGTGTGCGGGGCGGTGCCATCCGACTTTTCTGCCGCTGCATTGGTATGGAGGGTTTCAGGGGATCGCGGATCACTTGGGGAGAGCAAGGGGGACATATCCGAATATGACGCTATGGGTGACGGAGTGGGCGCCGGCTCATCAGGAGTTAATGGAGTCGCAGGCGAATTTCAACAGCAGTGTTGAGTATATGGATAGATTGGATTATGTGCAGAGGTATAGCTACTTTGGGTCGTTTAGGAGTGATGTGTCGAATGTGGGGCCGAATGCGGCGATGTTGGATGCGAGTGGGAGGTTGACAGATATTGGGTCGTGGTATTTGAATGTGAGGAAGTAGGGGAATCATGTTTGGAAGTGCGTCTAAACAGTTTTTCTGTCCCTGTATGTGCTTCTCCTTAATCTTTGGGCACTATGAAAAGGTTCGGTGGGAAAAAAATGACTTTGTAGTGGTAGCTTATCATAACACAACTACATCGCCATTTGAATGGTTCTGTGATGTGACGAAATGGAAAATGAAAATGCACGCGATATGGAAGTGTAAGCCTAGGACCACATCCCATGACTGCTCTGCAGGCATGACTAATGCGTCCGACTACTTTAGAGCTCAGATCACGCACTCGTACATACACACAACAATACACTCATACATGAGACCCAATACTAGTGCCCCCCTTGCTTACAGGAAGCTTCAGCTGGAAGCCTGTACAGCTTGATTACCGATTCTGCTCTGTGAAACCATTCCTCGCCGGTCAGTACCAACGCATCGTAGCCAAAGGCTAAAATTCGTGCTTCCAGTAACTCGGACGGAAGAAGAGCTTGAGACCAGGCTAGGTCCGCACTGTGAGCTCTGCAAGCCTTCTCGTGGTTTCTGGTAAGCCCATGGATACAGATAATGCCGTCAACAGGCAGCGGCATCTCTGTTGCCTGAGCAGCTCGGGACAGCCTAACTAAACCTGATAACCATCTACATTATGAAGGAGATTGATTCTAGTAGAAAATTTCTTTGTGCGTCCTAAAACTGTTGATAAGAGTATCCCACTTCCCACCGCCATCCGACATGTTTCCCGATCTCATGCCGCTAACATCTAAACAGAAAAGTAGCTCATCGTCTCTGGGTACACATTGATCTCGAAAGAGTCCTATTACCTCTTCTACCCAATGTCCAAACATAAAGAAAGCCCCTCGTACTCGCGCATGCACTGAGCAGTGTAAGAGGCTGAAGCCTTGGTTAGTAGTACTTGGCCTGTGGCCTTCGTTATAGCTGGTTGGGATAGGCTGCAACCCTCGGAGCGTTGTCGGGGCTTCATCGGCGCTCCACGGACCCTTAGAAGTTTCTCGAACCTAGCACTACGTGATACATAGACTCAGCGCAAGCGTAGTGTAGCTTCTCTATCGAATTCATTACTGTTATACCTTGCACTTATGGTCAACCCATCGCACCCTTACAAGCAGCAACGAAGAGTTGCCGCCTGTTGCAAACACTGACGTTTGACTCTCGGTCGAGTAGGGTGCATTCAAGCGAAGCCATCTAATCAGCTGCCTGTTCCGGATTGATCGCCGAATCGAAGGTGGGCCCTAGACGCTTGATATCCGTGGCGACGCTGCTCATCCACAGTGAAACCAGCGGATGGCCTATACGGAGGTGCTCGAAGACGGCCCAAAGCGCTCCTGGTCGACGCGAAAGAGCGGACAAGGGCCGATCTACTGGGGGCAGGGATCTCGATCATCGGAGCGCTTGTGCGAAGGTGGCGTCGCACAAATTCCGCATCAAAAGTAAGTGATAGTGAAAGCGGTGTTAGGTTCTCAATCTGGCGTTGCTGCATGTAATATTGGAGCGGATAATTTGGTGGCTGAGGCGGTCAGTAATTTCTATACAGGACCGTGATGGACGAGACTCGTCCGTCCGAGTCCAGCTTTGCAGATTGGTTGCACATCTAGTCTTACTAGCGCTCCTCTTCCCTGATGACCATGCTGTAACAAACTGAAGGGTGAGTCTCGCTGCTAGTCTTGCCGTTATCCTAGTATACATACACACACGCTCTTTCACATTGCGCTGCCTGTTGGCTAAAGCTTTTGTGGACCAATGGTTATTGGTAAGATTGAAGTCCAGTTTGCGGGTCACATTGCAGCTTTATTCTGCCACATGATCTAGTATTGTAGCAAGATCCTGCTGCGTGCGCGCTTGATTCAACATACTGGATTTTGGGATACTATACCTGAAATTGCCCAATTAAGTCACGAACTTGGGAATCAGGTCTGGGGCGTCTGCCGGGGATAGAGAGTTGTAAGCGAGAGTCTTAGATTCGTCTAGCGACCTTCCTACTGGCAACAAACATTTTTGGGCACCTCCGCCCGTGCAAGGTTACAGAAGTCTGATGGAGTACCATCGCTTCGCTTCGGCGTCTGCTGTGAATGCAGGGGTACGTAGTCTCTACGGCTTGGTGCAATCATCCTACAAGTGTCTCCGTAGTAGTTCAAGTGTAGTCGAAACCAGGGTCGATGAAAGCGCCACATCCTTGGTTGTGAGCGCTCGGAACCAATGCCCGTCGAGATCGCAACCGCGGGCCTGCAACTTACTCCAGATTTTCCGAGCATGTTCTTTTGGCCGCGACGGTGCGTCAGGCTGGAGTGGTAAAATCAGGCTACCGTGTTTTACCCAGAGTTTGAGATACACTTAGAGTTTGCGTTCACTAATTAAAAGTCCGGCACGGACATATTTTGTTGGCAAATTACGGTAACCGCAGACTCCAGGTACCATACACCGCAAACTCTGGGTAAATAACAGTATGTAAAATGGATGGGTTCTGACTGTATCGATTCAGGTGGTCGTAACTCTGTCTTCTGACTCCATGAACGAGCAAGCGTGGTGCGCGCTTCACGGAGGGCTAATACAGGCGGAAGGCCGGAGACACTAACACCGAACAGGTATTGGTGCCCGGTACTAGTAACGGAGACTAACCAATTTAAAGAACCCATTTTCTAGATCTCAAACGTCTGGCCATTAATAGCGTTTCCACTGGACAATTACGTTAGACTTTGAGAGATTTTAGTCGGAAAGTCAAGTGGAGAGTACGGTGTTGGAGATTGAATGCACGTCATTTCTACTGTCTGTTTTGATGGTGGAAAATGGCCGACTGGTCTCACGGTAGCGTCAGGAGCGATCGGAGAGCAGCGAGATCGTGTTAGATGACATGTCGATCCTAATTACGGAATCATGAATATACCTTGGCGATGTGCTCCAACACCGCTCATTGTTCTTGCTACCAAGCAATAGCGGCGGCAGTGCAGCGACAGCATCATCCGGGGTTTCGCGAAATTCCGCGTCCGGAGACATTGAATAAAGCCAAGGGATAGCAAGAGAAGCAGCGGAACTATTGGCTCGGCCGTGCCTTCGCAAACTTGGTCACTTGCTGTACCACCGCGGCTCGTGGCTCCAGCTTCTTAATCTGGCTAGTCCTTAATTTTATAATTTTTTCCGTTAGAAGTGCCCTGATAATACCCTGATCAGAAGCGACATCATGTGCTACGCTAACTACAAGCGTGCTTCGAATCCCGCAATTGTCTCAGCGTTCCCATTCCCCCAGATTTCCCAGAATTCGAAAGCTAACCTGGTCGCTCCGATATCTGACGCCAGTACTACCCCGTAGCATCACCCGACCTGAGAATCCTTTTTCACGCAACACGGCGTGCTGACCACGGGCGAATTTCAAACAAGTGCCTAGCCTATGACCGCTTCACATCAACTTCTCTCTTCACCACGGAATTGGCGACCTTGCGGACCGTTCATTCGTGCTTAGGGCTTGCCCGCCATACGACTGGAAAAGTCCCATCACGCGCCGCTATTAAAGCACCAGTAGACGGCTACTGGGGCCTCGCGGCAAAAACAGGCTTCACTTCCACAAGCTGTGGATCTTTGGCGCTAACGGGCCGGGCTGGCTGTATGGAGATGATGGTTCGTCACCGCACAGAGAACATGTACCCCAGACGATTTTACTTTCGGACCTTATGACGGCGCCCTAGTCCTCAAATGCAGTATTTAGTCTGCAATATGAAAGACAGTTAGATTGTGCCCTGATCATCGGCCATAGAGAGAAGGAGGAGATATACTGTTGGCGGAATCTCGGGATAATCTCAACCACAGAATATGAACGAAATGCGTGTAGACTACCAAACACACTCTTGGAGAGAACTGTATACCTAATATGAATGAGGCCGCCATGGTTTGTTCCACTATTGCGCGAGCCACTCATCGCGCTTTTCTGACCTCCAGATTGATACCTCCTGAATTAACAGCACAGGAGCTGTCCTGTTTCACTACTTTACGTCACCAATTCTAGATATGTATAAGACTATGGTGCTTTAACGTTGCGCTTCTGTTCTTCCAGACTAGAGCACTCTGTACCAACTATGGTTCTCATCTCATGCTTTTTGACTTTGACTTTCGTTCTGAGTGCTGTCTCAGAGCATACATGGCTATATGAATATTCACGCTGATTTTCTTATATTAATATTATATTCAACTTATCTAGCAAAACACATTCATATAAAATATTCACGCATATTCATATAAGGGCTTACGTGATGCCTAGCCACTGCCACGACGTGAAGAAAACAATTGATGTACCTGTATAGCCCAAAAACTACCTCGATTACTCCTATCTGACCTGTATGTTATTAGATATCTCCCTCTATAGCCTCTGGATCACACGGGAGGCTTATTCCGCCCTCGGCTGAGGGTTTAATATGTCCCTCTCGCAGCCAGTTGCCGATACACTCAATCTTCTCAATGCTCTTAATCCGTAATCGTAGCCTATCCCACCTAGCTGTGTGCCTAGCTCCTGAAAAGGTCCGCTCTGGCTCCGCTGACTCTGCTGGTATAGAGAGGATATCGATAGCCATGCGGCTAAGCCGTGGGTAAGCTATACGAACGTCCTCACTACACCACCATTGAAGAGGCGTAGTGCGCTCAGCGAGCGCGATAGAAGCCTCTGAGATAAAGTTATCCAACCCGTCCTTGCCACATGTATTTGCCATAGTCTTATTCCGCACCTCTAAGCGCATCTTTGAGAGCATCGTGTCCTTCTTTCGCTTTAATGAAGCAGGTACAGCTAAGGATTGCTCCAATAGCTGTGTCTCGACATCGTGATTATACTCTTTCTCCTAAAGTCCACGGGCGGTGGCAATCGCGCTCTCGTGCCATTCCTCGGGCCAGCATTCTTCGATGTAGCTCTTGCGTTTAGAAGGATCGAGAAGGAGAGCAGCGGCGTATACAGGGACATACTCAGTCATAGTATAATACTTATCGAGTATAAACCAGCACATATCGATAGAGTGAACTATGCGATCATCGCGAGTGTTCGGCTGCGAGTAGTGGGCCTAATTAGCTCATTAGCATGCCATATAAGCTATGGATAAGTAGAAAGATGTGAAATTAGCCGTATACCTTCCATTTCTCGCAGTGTCCTAGGAGAAGGTCCAGCAGCTCAAGTGACTGTGAGATTGATGCCATGTCGCCTTCAGCTTCCAACGTAGCCTCATGGAAAGGTTGGAGGAATTCTAGCGTTCTGCCTAGCATCTCCCAATCCCTACTAGTAAGAGTATTGCCTTCCAGATCCTTATCATGCTCAGCAGTAAACTGGATGATCTGTGTCTTCTCCTTTAACGCAATAGCGATAACCCTGTACCATGAGGACCATCTCGTGATATTGTCGACACCCAGCTGCTTACCTACAGTATGGTACCATTGTTCGTTATGTAAAGCTGAGCTACGTACGTAGACTGCAAGCATATGAAGCTTTGCTAGCGCTGGAATGCCTTGCCAGCCAGCGAAGCGCTCGTCGTTGTTGCTGGCTTGCTGCTGCGTAATTGCGGCTCGCTTGCCCCTCACCTTTGCAGGTCTTCTCGTAGGCTGCTCCCTCCGCTCTTCCTGCTGTATTGTGGTATCCAAACGTGCCGCAATCTCCGCCGGATCCAGCTCATGTAATTGCTGTGAGAACTTCTCTAGCATAGTTGAACCGGGCTCATCAGCAGTAGCTTCGAGTGCAGCTCTAAGTGCTTCTTTTGAGCGAGCGAGAAGGAAGGCTTGTAAGGCGAGATTGATAATATGGTCGATGCAGCGGATTCTGCGGCATTTGTGAGGATACTCGACCTATATAATAATTTAGCATGGTGTACAGCAGCATTAGCAGCTTAGTATGAGGTAGACTTATACCTAACTGCGCCTCGAAAATCTTTGCTAGCTCCTCTAAACAGGTGTCGTTTGATGTAGCATTATCGCCTGTATAATAGCCAAGGTTTTGAGCAGTGATATTGAACTTCTGTAGCGTACTGGCAATCAACCTAGCCTGCACAGCGCCAGAATGGCTGTATTTACACTCTAGAAGTCCTAGTAGTGCTTTCTGAAGCTTAAAGTCCTCATTAGCCCATTGAGCGCATATAGCGAGTACGCCATGTCGATGTGGTGATGTCCAGAGATCAGAAGACATGTGTATCTTCTTCGACTGCGCTGTTTGAAGGCTCTCAGCAAGCTGTGAGCTCTATAACTGGTAGTTCGAGTTAATATAGCCCATAGCCTGCTTTCGGTCGTTGATGAGAAGGCCTCCAATAGCTGAATTGCATGCCAGAGCTAGGTCTCGTAGCTCGGAGTACTCAACTGCCGAAAACGGCAGTCTGCGCCTTGTTAGAAGCCCCACAACTGCCTCAATGTAGACTTGCTTATGAAAACAGTTGCGGAGAGCAGCCTGAGAAGGACGAGAGATGATATACGAATCGATAGCGCCAGACGAAACGCCCGAGGTAGATATGCAAGGTAGAGTATCATTTGCGGCCTCGCTCGATCATATAAGGGCTCGGTGGGCCGTTTCTGCATGGTGTATAGCGTTGCCAGGCACTCGGTTCGACCATGGAGGATCCTGACAGTGAAGACAAACGTACGCACGATGTCCCTTCGTCCTTCTGCGCTTTGGGCCAGGTTCAACTTGGAAGTGTTCGTCGGGATAATCTACATAGAAAAAGGCGTTGAAATCCCATGAAAGTTTCGATGCAAACGAGCCGATAGAAGGGTTATGAGTCCATGAGGTTGATATCTCAGAAGCCTGAGAAGCCATAGATGCTAGTAAGCAGTATGTCAATCCTGGGGGGGATGCCGGCAGGAGTAGGCAGGGAAGGAGATAAGAACTGAGTTTTTCCTGTAAAGGTTTCTAGCTACATATATATACAAAGGAGTGAACTATCCAACGTAGTGCCGAGTAGGCTGCAGGTAGGCAGTAGCCGAGCTAGCGCAGGCAGTAGCAGGCAGCATGTTCGGTAACATCTGAACTCACGCGAGAGGCCAATAGTTCATGGGTTAGATGCTCTAATTGAAGAGCTTTCTTTATGATATAGCTAAGAGATTAGATGTTATATGAGCCAATTAGAACCACCCCTCTTTTATGAATATGCATGAATACAGAGACGTAAGTACATATTATATTCATGTGTTATATGAATATGAATATGAATATGAATGTGGATATATTCATGCATATGCATATAAGACGTTATTTGAATATTCATATAGCCATGTATGCTTGCTGTCTTCAAACTCGTGTCTAAGTCGGCGTCTTCATCTGCACTGCCGGATAGATTCGACTTCACCGTGGCGTGGATAGGAAACTCCATGGATATATATTCAGCGTCAAATGTCATGTTGATCGAGATGGTGCAGCTCCCACTGCTATTGACATGGACACTTCAGGTGAAGCGCAAGCCTGTGGCGATCGGCATTATAGAGGATGACCTGGTGCTGGAGATGCTGTCGCGGCCGTCGATGGTCAATTAGTACGATGTCCACCGCGAACAAAATGGCTAGATCAAGTGTCCTCTGTGTCCCGACCGAATGATATGCGTCTTGGCCAGTAAACGACAGACGCGGTGTACGGCGGAAGCTGCAGAACGGCACTTTTCCCAGATCGGTGGGTGAAGGCGTTACGGTGGCCATGATGTCCTCCTCGATCGCGGTGATTGAGGTGAGAGTGCGTCCATGCCCAGCGTCACCCCGGAACATTAAGGAATTCTAGGGCGACTGGGTTGAGCTGCGGGACACGAGGCTTGCCGGGAGGCGTAATGCAGGCTCAGTTGACATCAGGTGTTCGCAACGTCCACAATGCCAGAATGAGGGTGTAAGCTGGAGAGCCTAGCACGGAAAGACGGCTGAGTAGGTGACCTGGTTAAAGGCAAGGAGCGGGAGACTGGCCAGCAGCGATAGGTACCCTTCCGAAAGTCCCCGACCAGGGAACCTATGGAAAAGGCCGGTGGGGAAGGCACTCGCATGCGGCGCAGACACGAAGTAAGAAAAACCTAGGCGGTAAAAGAGCGACTGGAGCGAACGTGAAGCAGAAGAGAAAAAAAAGTCTCTAGTGCGTACGCGTGGGCCTGACGAGCTAGAAAAGGTAAAGTCCGACTATCACCGGCTATTAGAGAATATGGCGGTATTAGCGCCAAGTGCAAGGGGATGGCCTTCCATTCCGAAAGCACGGGCGCTGAAACGGGGAAGGGACGCCACACGCAAGCCACTAATTAGAAGAACGGTTGTTTCACCGCCCCGATCCAAGGCTTTGCTCTCGACGACGACGTGTCCCGTTCATAATCGCGCAGGAGCCCGCTAGCTTGTGAACACAATTGGCTGGCGAGAGAGACGGCAGCGCATGCTTCCAAGACTTCCCTGCAGCGTGCCCAGAACCTTACCTGCTTCCGCGTGCGGGGTTGTGGGGTAGTCCACCAACAACGCCATTCTTAGCCAATCAAATCTCATGCGGAGTGCTGGAATTCGAGCAGCGAAAATCCGCGAAAAGCCAGCACCTAAAACCGACTTTCTGCATTTGAAGGTGAATGGGACGCCCTTACGTTCCCGGCGGCCTAATGGACATTCCGAAGACGACCGGCCACGTGCGGGCTGGTCGTCGCAGAAACTTCGTGCGAACATCCGCGCTCTTGCAGTAATGGCAATGCTGATTCTTGCTACTGCTTCCATCACTGCCTAGCCAGGCATGGTTTTTTCGCTTTGTGACTAGGTATGCATGCTAATATGAGGTACGGGTCGAAACTTTCTATGCCGCTTCCATCGTCTTCCTTTGGTGGCGTCAGGCCGCGCGGGGAGGAACAGCTTTGATGGCTGAGGATGAACTGCCATATCTAACAATCAGCGGGTACATGTGAGCTGTGGCTCAGCCAGAATTGATGCTTAGGTCCGTCAGTTTCCCATCATCACCAAGTCCATTACGCCCACCTTGCTGCGCGACATATGAGGCCATTGCTCGCTCGACACTATGCCACTCACTTCGCCGTATGCAGCGCTAGAGTTCCACCGGAATAGCCCTATCCTGCCAAATGAGAAAACCAATCTCAACCCTCATTGCTCGCCGTACGCCAATGGGCCGTTACCCGCAACTCTCGGCAATCCGCGAGACGGAATGCTTCACCAGCAACGGGGACGCAGCACGGAAAAACCGGGACCCGTACGATGCAGGATCACTCGAGCGTGTGATCAATGTCATCGATTACGCACGAAATGCGATGGCCGACAATTGTATGAATTTCTATCTCGACATCTGCACGTATACTAACGAGAGACAGGTGCGCGCACTGCAAAGGTATGTCTGCTCTAACTTTAATGATACCAGCGCAACAAAGTTCCGGAGAGTCTCAGCCTGCTGAGGGAGCTCAGGGCCTCAGGCTGCGTACTGATGAGCCTAAGCCGCCCCTTAATATATGTTGAAAGCCTTCTGGAGGGCCAATACCCCCTTTCGTCTTCTGCCACCCAGATACAACCATATTTGATAACCAAGCTAACACAATAACAGAGTCAGGTCTAACATGCGAATATACCCGCGAACGAAAGAAGCGCGGCAAAAGATCCAGACAGGACATTGCACAACAACAAGGTATCGCGGCAGCAGCAGCCGCAAGTGCCACACAATCATCCGAGGACTCAACCACTGCTACTCCACAGGCACAAGAAAACACTGTCGAAACTAGGCACAGTGCCGGCCCTATGCTGCGTGAGGGCCAGAAGCCGCTCCCAGGGCTCTCCGTACCAGACCAACCGGCCAGCGTAGCCACGAAGAGGGATATAGAGCCAGCATCGATATAT